>NC_137865.1:31477747-31605247 GCF_963924005.1 Protomyctophum bolini
CTGTCTGTCAAGGCAACTACTAACGGCCACTGTTCATTCTACCAATGGGCCCGACTCCAGACTCATATGCGGGGAGGAATCTTCAGTGAATCCACGCTATGAGGCTGGACAAGCCATGCTAAATAATAACTACATTGAATCCATTGGAGCACACGTTATCATTTTCCAACAATTGATTGCTATTTCAGGAAATGCATCAACGCATCTTTGTGTCTACTCTACCGAGTATATGGATATAATTGAAAATTTGGAAACGGAAAACACCCCCAGCACGAGGAGTCATTTTGTGGAAGGAATGGACATGGTATTATGCAGAACAATGATCTTCGTACCATTATTATGATAGACACATGTCAGCATAATAAGATGTCCATAATATAATACATTAGCTTAATCGCGTATATCCATCCAGTACTGTCTGTCCACACTGTGCAAATATTAAAGGTGAACAAAATGTACACAGTGAACAAATTACGCAATTTGGACTTTGGAGACCTAAAACATTTTATATTCAAATGAGTGAGCACCGGTCTCTGGCGACCCTTCTTGCTCTGTGGCAGCTGACACCCATCTGGCTTAGGTCTTCCTTGGCTGTCTGTCTCCATGTCTTCTTTGGTCTCCCTCTCTTCCTCTTTCCACCTTCTGGTATCCAGTCCATTGCTACACTTGCCGGTCTCTCTCTTGGCAGTCGGAGTACATGCCCAGCCATTGTCTTTTCAGCGACGATGTCATTCAGTGTTATATGGTCTCTCCATGAGATCCTCAGGATAGATCTGAGGCATCATCGGTGGAAGACATCAACTTGTTGGTGATGCTGGCTGTCTTCATCCACGTCTCACAGGCGTAGGCCGCTGTTGGGATGACCACTGACATATAGAGGCGTAGCTTGGTGGCCTTAGTGATGGCTTTAGACGACCAAATGTTGCGGAGCCTTTGGAACACTCCTGCAGCTTTGCCAATTCTGTTATTGACGTCTTTCTCCACGTCTCCTGTGCTTAAGATGTTACTTCCAAGATATGTAAAGTTGTCAACATACTCTATATGTCATGTTGGCGTTTGGGGGCATGAAATTTGTTGTCCTTGTGTGTCTCTATAAGTATTGATAGGCCTACAGAGCATCACAAAATCACCAGTCCCCCCTGGTATTATTATCAATAACAGTACTGAAATGAAGGCATGAATGAATGGCCTGGAAGTGGGAGACGTTTTTAATTTTTTTATTTTTGAGTGGTGCAAGTTGTGCAATCACTCCTATATAGACAGCTATGTGTGTCCCTGGCTGGCTGGCTGTGTCCCTGTGTCCATGGGTCTGAGCACAGAAATAGCATATTTTCACCACCAAGCGTTTTTGATGAGGGGCGGCTCATTGGCCACAGTAACATTACTTTTTGGTGTAAGTAATCAGTAAAGTAACTAAGTTACTTTTGAAACTATGTAACTAGTAACTGTAACAAGTTACTTTTTAAAAGTAACTGACTGTCCCAACACTGGTCATTGGTACATTGAAGCTGTACTTGTGGCTCATATTGATCCAACCCACTAAGACACTAAGCAACACTATATGGTTTTGTACAAACCATTTAATATTTTGCATTAGTAATATCATTGGCTCAGTGATTTACAAGTACCAATGATGAAAGGCTGCAGACAACTAAGCTGAACAATAATTTAAGTATAATGTTACTGATGATACGTTTGATACTGTATATAATGTGTACAGTGTGCATATAGGCAAAACATATCGTTGCTGTCGGGAGGAAACCACCTAACTCAATTTTTGAGGTTTTAGATTTTTCTGTCTAAGTCAGTGTGTGTTGGTTAAAAGAACCAATGAAATGCGCTTCTGACTCCATTGGACCCTCAAACTGTCTACTAAAGCAACTAATTCCAGCACCTCCCCCCCTCTCATGCAAGTAATTGACAATATTAAAAGTCACAATACCAACTTTGATGAGGCAGTATTGCTTTGTTTTAAAAATATAAGGTTTTCTTAATTTCCTGGAAATTTTATACTTTTCATTTCCTGAAAAATGAAGATTTTGGAGTTAGGTGGTTACTTCCTGATAGGCAGAGATATAGAGACACATGCACCCACATGTGCACACACACATGTGCACACACACATGTGTACACACACATGTGCACGCACGCACGCGCACACACACACACACACACACACACACACACACACACAAACACAAAGGGGTTTCTGCAATTGGAACAATGTATGTTTAATGATTTTTCTGTGTTCTTATTTTTAAAGGGAGATGAGTGGCTATGCCTCAATTGTCAGGTGAAGCGAGCTGCAAATCAAATAGAACCTCCTGGAACTCCAGGTTCCCCTCAGAGGAAACAGTCATCCACAACAGCAGCACAGCCAGCCAAGGCTGAGTTTAGTAAAGGACCGGAGACTGGTGGTCAGAAAACACCACAGGGGAGCCGGAAGACTTCAGGTCCTCAAAAACCACCTGACCAGACAAGTCAACCTGGACGTAAGCAGAGCAATGCCAATCCAGCTCAGGAGTCAGGAGGCTTCTTTGGCTTTGGTGGTTCTAAAACTCAGCCAGAAACAACAAAGCCTGAAGAGTCAGTGACTGGGAAGATGTTTGGCTTTGGTTCCTCCATGTTCAGCTCTGCTTCCACTTTGATGACATCACCCACAAGTACACCACCAGTGTCTCCCAAAATGCCTGCAAAAGAATCCAAACCACCTTCTACTCAAATTACATCATTACAGAACAAAGTGGACAAAGCCCCAAAGGGAGCTGCTCCCAAAGGAGGCCAGTCCACATGTCCTCTCTGCAAAGTGGAAATCAACATGGGCTCCAAGGATCCTCCTAACTACAATAACTGTACTGAATGCAAGAAGGCTTTCTGTAACCAATGTGGATTTAACCCCATGCCAAATGATACAGGGGTAAGACTAGACGTTGTTTTTCCTGAGACTTTTATGTTCGGTTTACTTATGTTCCTACATTTAAAAACATGATAATGCTTGAATGTTTGTGTCTATGATATTTAAAATAACATGTACATATTTTGTCTTTATATTTTTGACTCAATAATATAAAGTTAAGCATTTTCAGAGGAACTACGTTACAATCCCATGCCTCAGATACAGTAGATTTGTTTGTTTGTATAACCTAAAGTACTATATGACTAATGAATTCCAGGAAGATAAATCCTATTGTGTTAGAAGAAACAGTGTATAGCCTTTCACTGATGAGCTGATTACTGTGTTTTAGGTGAAGGAGTGGTTATGTCTCAACTGCCAGATGCAGAGAGCGGCGGGAGCGTCTGCACCCCTAGGACCTCAGAAGAAAAAAACAGAAGGGTCAGCACCTGGTTCCCCTCAGAGGAAACAGGTTACAACGGCAGGACAGCCAGCCAAGCCTGAAGCTGTTAAAGGACCAGAGACTCAGAAACAGGCCAGCCCTTCTCCTGCTCAGAAAACAGCACAGGAGAGCCGGAGGACCTCAGGTCCTCAGAAACCACCTGACCAGACAAGTCAACCTGGACGTAAGCAGAGCAATGCCACTCCAGCTCCACAACAGGAGTCAGGAGGCTTCTTTGGCTTTGGTGGCTCTAAAACTCAGCCAGAAGTCGCAAAACCTGCAGAATCAGTGAGTGGGAAGATGTTTGGCTTTGGTTCCTCCATCTTCAGCTCTGCCTCCACTTTGATGACATCACCCACAAGTACACCGCCAGTCTCTCCCAAAATGCCTGCAAAAGAGACCAAACCACCTTCTACTCAGAAACCAGAGCAGGGAAATGAACCAGAACAAATCAAACACCAAACACAGCAGGCGAAGGCTTCGCCATCATTACAGACCAAAGTGGAGAAAGCTCCAGCACAGCCTCCTTTGGCAGCAGCTGTCTCCCAAGCTGCTGCCAAAGGAGGCCAGTCCACATGTCCTCTCTGCAAAGTGGAAATCAACATGGGCTCCAAGGATCCTCAAAACTACAATACCTGTACTGAATGCAAGAACACTTTCTGCAACCAATGTGGATTTAATCCCATGCCAAATGATACAGGGGTAAGAATATAAGACTTTAATGTTCCATTTCCTCATTTGCTTTATTTGAAAATCATGATTTTGTTTGACCACTTACTGTAAACCCCAGCATCTGTATTCAGGGAAAAGCCTTCATGGATAATAGCTGATCTACAAGCTCTCAACGTGTCATGTTACGCCTTAAGAGCATGTAGATCAGATTTTTTCAGCGAAAATATTTAATGTAGAGTGAGAACAGAAAACACACTAGTATAGATACCTGAGGAACTCCGATCAGCCATATTGGGTTTAAGTGGTTAAAATATGGTTATGTTATTTTAAATATAGGGATGCACCAATATATATCGTCCACATATTGGTACTGGCTGATATTTGCTGTTATTATCGGTCAATATTGGTATCAAATGAAGCTGTCATTAACCGATTACAATAGTCTGTAATGTATCTGTTGTTGATAAGCATCAATGTATACAATTTGCGCTGGCTATGTCGGTGTGTTGGTTATCTGCAACCTACCAAGCTTTAGATTCTGAACAATTATTTCTCATAATGAATGTCTTTTCTGTTACCCTAGCATGGCACTAAAAACAAAATAACAAATATCGGTGTCATTATCATACTGATAGCGATATTTGTTATCAGTATCTGTGATCGGCTAAATTGGTATTTTAAACATCGGTATCGGCCAATCATTTCCATATTGGTGGATCCCTCATTTTAAATAATATGTGAATATTTTGCATTTCTGCAATATTAAATTCTATTTCCAGACGCATTACTTTAGAACCCCATGACTCACATACAGTAGATTAGTTGGTTCAACTAGAGCACTATAATACCAGTAAGATACCCTGAGGGCGAGACGCCACACATCCCCCTGGGTGTTGGCAGACTGCTGGGCGAGCGCTGGCACTTTGGCATGGGGGGGTCATATCAACATATGAATGAATTCTGTACTGGCCATATATGGAGTGTGTCTTGAGTGTACAGGGTTTGATGAGGTCAGATCAATATATGGAATGTCAGAACAGGAAGGATGGGTGGGGAATGATCAACATATTATGGAATGTCAGAACAGGTCAGCTCCATATATGGAGATCTAAGGGTTTGCTGGCCGGCTCCATACATGTATATGCAGATCTAGGTGATGATCCAGTCTTTGTATGGTTATCCAGGGTTAGATGAGGTCAGTGTTGTGATCTTCATAGATGGAGATGGCCATATATGATGGCATGACGTGTCACGAGGCGTGATGTCATGATGCGTGACCATATATGGAGGTGTGATGTCACGAGGCGTGACCATATATGGAGGTGTGACTAACAATATGACCAATGTCTTTTGAGAAAGATAAGTTATTTCCTATCATGCAAACACACTGTCTAGCTTTTCACTGATGAACTGATTACTGTGTTTTAGGTGAAGGAGTGGTTATGTCTCAACTGCCAGATGCAGAGAGTGGCGGGAGCGTCTGCACCCCTAGGACCTCCCAAGACAAAAACAGAAGGGTCAGCACCTGGTTCCCCTCAGAGGAAACAGGTTACACCGGCAGGACAGCCAGCCAAGCCTGAAGCTGTTAAAGGACCAGAGACTCAGAAACAGGCCAGCCCTTCTCCTGGTCAGAAAATAGAACAGGAGAGCCGGAGGACTTCAGGTCCTCATAAACCACCTGACCAGACAAGTCAAACTGGACGTAAGCAGAGTAATGCCACTCCAGCTCCACAACAGGAGTCAGGAGGCTTCTTTGGCTTTGGTGGTTCTAAAACTCAGCCAGAACAAACAAAGCCTGAAGATTCAGTGACTGGGAAGATGTTTGGCTTTGGTTCCTCCATCTTCAGCTCTGCTTCCACTTTGATGACATCACCCACAAGTACACCGCCAGTGTCTCCCAAAATTCCTGCAAAAGAGACCAAACCACCTTCTACTCAGAAACCAGAGCATAAGAATGAACCAGAACAAATCAAACACCAAACACAGCAGGCCAAGGCGTCTCCATCATTACAGACCAAAGTGGACAAAGCTCCAACACAACCTCCAAAGGCAGTAGCTGCCTCCAAAGCTGCTCCCAAAGGAGGCCAGTCCACCTGTCCTCTCTGCAAAGTGGAAATCAACATGAGCTCCAAGGATCCTCCTAACTACAATACCTGTACTGATTGCAAGAACGCTTTCTGCAACCAATGTGGATTCAACCCCATGCCAAATGATACAGGGGTAAGACTAGATGCTTTTCTTAGAATTTTATATTCGTTTACTCGTTTTCTTCATCTGAAAACATGATATTTTGTATATGTCTTTTTATATGTATTTTTTTGTATGTCTTCAATATGGTATTCAATATTTCTGACCAAATTATATAATGCTGTCAAGCATTTCCAGAGATATTTTCTTTACAATCCCATGACTCACATACAGTAGATTTCTTTGTTTGTGTGTTCACCTAGAGTACTCGTACCAGTAAGACGCCCTAATGGGCGAGAAGGGGCAAGGTCACGTCCACGGGGATGCCTGGGTGATAGCAGATGGCAGACTGCTGGGCGAGAGCTGGCACTTTGGCATGGGGTTCAGATAAACATATGAAATTAATTCTGTACTGGCCATGCTGTATATGGAGCGTGTCTTATGTGCACAGGGTTTGATGAGGTCAGATCAACATATGGAATGTCAGAACAGGAAGGACGGGTGAGGAGGATCAATATATGGAATGTCAGAACAGGTCAGCTCCATATATGGAGATCTAAGAGTTTGAGGTTTGAGGTTAAATGTAAAATGTAGAGTTGCTGGCTCCATATATTCAGATCTATGTGATGATCCAGTCTTCTCTATGTATGGTTATCCAGGGTTAGATGAGGTCAGTGTCGTGATCTTTATATATGGAGATGGTCATATATGGTGGCGTGATGTGTCACGAGGCGTGATGTCACGAGGCGTGACCATATATGGAGGTGTGATGTAACAAGGTGTGACCAAATATGGAGGCGGTTGACTAACGGGAGATGCAGGTTTTCATAGTAAATTCGACCTAAGTTCGCAATGACTAATAATGTATTTGGAGAAAGATAAGTTCTGTCTTATATTGTATGTGAACACTGTCTAGTATCGCCTTTCACTGATGAACTGATTACTGTGTTTTAGGTGAAGGAGTGGTTATGTCTCAACTGCCAGATGCAGAGAGCAGCAGGAGCGTCTGCACCCCTAGGACCTCCCAAGACAAAAACAGAAGGGTCAGCACCTGGTTCCCCTCAGAGGAAACAGGTTACATCGGCAGGACAGCCAGCCAAGCCTGAAGCTGTTAAAGGACCAGAGACTCAGAAACAGGCTAGCCCTTCTCCTGCTCAGAAAACAGCACAGGAGAGCCGGAGGACTTCAGTTCCTCAGAAACCACCTGACCAGACAAGTCAAACTGGACGTAAGCAGAGTAATGCCACTCCAGCTCCACAACAGGAGTCAGGAGGTTTCTTTGGCTTTGGTGGTTCTAAAACTCAGCCAGAAACCACAAAGACTGACGAGTCAGTGACTGGGAAGATGTTTGGCTTTGGTTCCTCCATGTTCAGCTCTGCTTCCACTTTGATGACATCACCCATAAGTACACCGCCAGTGTCTCCCAAAATGCCTGCAAAAGAGACCAAACCACCTTCTACTCAGAAAACAGAGCATAAGAATGAACCAGAACAAATGGACAAAGCTCCAGCACAGCCACCAAAGGCAGCAGCTGCCTCCCAAGCTGCTCCCAAAGGAGGCCAGTCCACATGTCCTCTCTGCAAAGTGGAAATCAACATGGGCTCCAAGGATCCTCCTAACTACAATACGTGTACTGACTGCAAGAACGCTTTCTGCAACCAATGTGGATTTAACCCCATGCCAAATGATACAGGGGTAAGACTACCGGTAGATTGCTTTTCTGAGACTTTTATATTCGTTTACTCATTTTCTTCACCTAAAAAACATGATCTTTTTTTGTATTTTGAATGTCTTCAATATGGAATTCAATATTTCTGACATTTCCAGAACCATTTTCTTTACTATCCCATGCCTCACATACAGTAGATTTGTTTGTCTGTGTGTTCACCTAGAGTAGACCTACTAGTATGACTACCGGTAATATCTTTTGAAAAAGATGCATTTCATGCTATATCATGCAAGAACACTGTCTAGCCTTTCACTGATTAACTGATTACTGTGTTTTAGGTGAAGGAGTGGTTATGTCTCAACTGCCAGATGCAGAGAGCAGCAGGAGCATCTGCACCCCTAGGACCTACCAAGACAAAAACAGAAGGGTCAGCACCTGGTTCCCCTCAGAGGAAACAGGTTACACCGGCAGGACGGCCAGCCAAGGCTGAAGCTGTTAAAGGACCAGAGACTCAGAAACAGGCCAGCCCTTCTCCTGGTCAGAAAACACCACAGGAGCGAAGGACCTCAGGTCCTCAGAAACCACCTGACCAGACAAGTCAAACTGGACGTAAGCAGAGTAATGCCACTCCAGCTCCACAACAGGAGTCAGGAGGTTTCTTTGGCTTTGGTGGTTCTAAAACTCAGCCAGAAACCACAAAGACTGACGAATCAGTGACTGGGAAGATGTTTGGCTTTGGTTCCTCCATCTTCAGCTCTGCTTCCACTTTGATGACATCACCCACAAGTACACCGCCAATGTCTCCCAAAATGACTGCAAAAGAGACCAAACCACCTTATACTCAAAAACCAGAGCAGGGAAATGATCCAGAACAAATCAAACACCAAGCGCAGCAGGCCAAGGCTTCGCCATCATTGCAGACCAAAGTGGACAAAGCTCCAGCACAGCCTCCAAAGGCAGCAGCTGCCTCCCAAGCTGCTCCCAAAGGAGGCCAGTCCACCTGTCCTCTCTGCAAAGTGGAAATCAACATGGGCTCCAAGGATTCTCCTAACTACAATACCTGTACTGATTGCAAGAACGCTTTCTGCAACCAATGTGGATTTAACCCCATACCAAATGATACAGGGGTAAGACTAGATTGCTTTTCTGAGACTTTTATATTCGTTTACTAATTTTCTTCACCTAAAAAACATGATATTCTTTAGTATTTTGAATGTCTTCAATATGGAATTCAATATTTCTGACATTTACAGAACCATTGAATACAATCACATGCTTCACATACGGTAGATTTGTTTGTCTGTGTGTTCACCTAGAGTAGACCTACTGGTATGACTACCGGTGATATCTTTTGAGAAAGATACATTTCATGCTATATCATGCAAGAACACTGTCTAGCCTTTCACTGATGAACTGATTACTGTGTTTTAGGTGAAGGAGTGGTTATGTCTCAACTGCCAGATGCAGAGAGCAGCAGGAGCATCTGCACCCCTAGGACCTACCAAGAACAAAACAGAAGGGTCAGCACCTGGTTCCCCTCAGAGGAAACAGGTTATTCCGGCAGGACAGCCAGCCAAGCCTGAAGCTGTTAAAGAACCAGAGACTCAGAAACAGGCCAGCCCTTCTCCTGGTCAGAAAACAGCACAGGAGAGCCGGAGGACCTCAGGTTCTCAGAAACCACCTGACCAGACAAGTCAACCTGGACGTAAGCAGAGTAATGCCACTCCAGCTCCACAACAGGAGTCAGGAGGTTTCTTTGGCTTTGGTGGTTCTAAAACTCAGCCAGAAACCACAAAGACTGAAGAGTCAGTGACTGGGAAGATGTTTGGCTTTGGTTCCTCCATCTTCAGCTCTGCTTCCACTTTGATGACATCACCCACAAGTACACCGCCAGTCTCTCCCAAAATGCCTGCAAAAGAGACCAAACCACCTTCTACACAGAAACCAGAAAATAAGAATGAACCAGAACAAATCAAACACCAAGCGCAGCAGGCCAAGGCGTCTCCATCATTACAGACCAAAGTGGACAAAGCTCCAGCACAGCCTCCAAAGGCAGCAGCTGCCTCCCAAGCTGCTCCCAAAGGAGGCCAGTCCACTTGTCCTCTCTGCAAAGTGGAAATCAACATGGGCTCCAAGGATCCTCCTAACTACAATACATGTACTGAATGCAAGAACGCTTTCTGCGACCAATGTGGATTTAACCCCATGCCAAATGATACAGGGGTAAGACTAGAATGCTTTTCTGAGACTTTTATATTCGTTTACTCATTTTCTTCACCTAAAAACATGATATTTTTTAGTATTTTGAATGTCTTCAATATGGAATTCAATATTTATGACATTTCCAGAGACCTTTATTTTACTATCCCATGCCTCACATACAGTAGATTTGCTTGTCTGTGTGTTCACCTAGAGTAGACCTACTAGTATGACTACCGGTAATATCTTTTGAGAAAGATCAATTCCATCCTATATCATGCAAGAACACTGTCTAGCCTTTCACTGATGAACTGATTACTGTGTTTTAGGTGAAGGAGTGGTTATGTCTCAACTGCCAGATGCAGAGAGCAGCGGGAGCATCTGCACCCCTTGGACCTCAGAAGAAAAAAACAGAAGGGTCAGCACCTGGTTCCCCTCAGAGGAAACAGGTTACACCGGCAGGACAGCCAGCCAAGCCTGAAGCTGTTAAAGGACCAGAGACTCAGAAACAGGCCAGCCCTTCTCCTGGTCAGAAAACACCACAGGAGAGCCGGAGGACCTCAGGACCTCAGAAACCACCTGACCAGACAAGTCAACCTGGACGTAAGCAGAGTAATGCCACTCCAGCTCCACAACAGGAGTCAGGAGGTTTCTTTGGCTTTGGTGGTTCTAAAACTCAGCCAGAAACCACAAAGACTGAAGAGTCAGTGACTGGGAAGATGTTTGGCTTTGGTTCCTCCATCTTCAGCTCTGCTTCCACTTTGATGACATCACCCACAAGTACACCACCAGTGTCTCCCAAAATGCCTGCAAAAGAGACCAAACCACCTTGTACTCAGAAACCAGAGCAGGGAAATGATCCAGAACAAATCAAACACCAAACACAGCAGGCCAAGGCTTCTCCATCATTACAGACCAAAGTGGACAAAGCTCCAACACAGCCTCCAAAGGCAGCAGCTGCCTCCCAAGCTGCTGCCAAAGGAGGCCAGTCCACATGTCCTCTCTGCAAAGTGGAAATCAACATGGGCTCCAAGGATCCTCCCAACTACAATACCTGTACTGAATGCAAGAACGCTTTCTGCAACCAATGTGGATTTAACCTCATGCCAAATGATACAGGGGTAAGAACATAGACGTTTATGTTCCATTTTCTCACAATTTGAAAATCATGATTTTGTTTGACCACTGTAAACCCCAGCATCTGTCTTCGCGGAAAAGCCTTCACAGAAAATAGCAGATCTACAAGCTCTCAACGCATCACGTTGTGACACGTTGAGAGCTTGTAGATCAGATTTTGTCTGCGAAAATATTTAATGTAGAGCGAGAACAGAAAATACACTATCCCTGATGGACTCTGATCAGCCATATGGGGTTTAAGTGGTTAAAATGTAATGCATCTATATATCAGCCACATATTGGTACTGGCTGATATCTGCCACTAATATGACTAATGTCTTTTGAGAAAGATACATTTTGTCCTATTGTGCAAACACACTGTCTAGCTTTTCACTGATGAACTGATTACTGTGTTTTAGGTGAAGGAGTGGTTATGTCTCACCTGCCAGATGCAGAGAGCGGCGGGAGCGTCTGCACCCCTAGGACCTCCCAAGACAAAAACAGAAGGGTCAGCACCTGGTTCCCCTCAGAGGAAACAGGTTACACCGGCAGGACAGCCAGCCAAGCCTGAAGCTGTTAAAGAACCAGAGACTCAGAAACAGGCCAGCCCTTCTCCTGCTCAGAAAACAGCACAGGAGAGCCGGAGGACCTCAGGTCCTCAGAAACCACCTGACCAGACAAGTCAACCTGGACGTAAGCAGAGCAATGCCACTCCAGCTCCACAACAGGAGTCAGGAGGCTTCTTTGGCTTTGGTGGCTCTAAAACTCAGCCAGAAGTCGCGAAACCTGCAGAATCAGTGAGTGGGAAGATGTTTGGCTTTGGTTCCTCCATCTTCAGCTCTGCCTCCACTTTGATGACATCACCCACAAGTACACCGCCAGTCTCTCCCAAAATGCCTGCAAAAGAGACCAAACCACCTTCTACTCAGAAACCAGGGCAGGAGAAGAAGGCAGCAGCTGCACAAGACACCCCCAAAGGAGGCCAGTCCGCCTGTCCTCTCTGTAAGGTGGAACTCAACATGGGATCCAAGGATCCTCCAAACTACAATACCTGCACTGAATGCAAGAACACTGTCTGCAACCAATGTGGATTTAGCTCAATGGCAGAGGTAAGAAAATAATGATGCATTAATAACACACACACACACACACACACACACACACACACACACACACACACACATACAAACAAACCTTTATTTTATTCCTTTCAATTAGATGAATACACCATGATAAACAAAAACAAACAAAGAAATTGTAAAATGTATGCCACAAAGTGGTTTTGAATTTTAATCCAGTTTACTTTTCAGGTTAAGGAGTGGCTATGTCTCAACTGCCAGATGCAGAGGGCTCTGACTGCATCTGAACCTCCAGTACCTCCTATGCTGAAGTCTCAGACCTCACCTAGCAAGGCTCCTACAACTGCTGCAGCTGATAAAGCGGCCATTCAAAAACAAGCTGAACCTATAAAGACTGAACCATCCAGTGCACCTCTGCAACATACCTCAGCACCTGATACACTCCAAAAGAAAGAGGCCTCAGCACCGGGTTCCCCTCAGAGGAAACAGTCTACACCTGCAATACAACCAGCCACGGTCGAGGCTGTTAAAGAACCAGCGACTCAGAAACAGCCCAGCTCAGCGCCTGATCAAAAAACACAACGGGAGAGCCGGAGGACCTCAGGTCCAGAGAATACACCTGGCCAGACAATTCAAGCTGAGGAAAAGCAGAGTAATGCCACACCAACTCCTCAGCAAGATTCAGGAGGCTTATTTGGCTTCAGTGGTCCTAAAACTCAACCTGAAACAGCAAAAACCCCTGACTCAGGGACAGCGAAGATGTTCGGCTTTGGTTCTTCCATTTTCAGTTCGGCATCTTCGTTGATCTCCTCAGCTGTTCAGGATGAGCCCCGTACTACACCACCAGGTGCTCGCAAGATGTCCGCACCAGCCCATGTGCCCCGTACTACACCACCAGGTGCTCGCAAGATGTCCGCACCAGCCCATGTCTCCCCCAAAACATCCACAACCGCCAAGATCTCTCAAAAAACCACACCGCCAACTACCCCCAAAGTGCTTCCGGCAGAAGTGAACACCCCAGCAGATCAGCATACCGAGGAGAAGAAACCAGAACAGCCACAGCAAGTCAAATCTTCTCCACCATTACAGGCCAAAGTGGACAAAGCTCCAGCAGAGTCTTCAAAGGCAGAAGCAGCCTCCCAATCTGCTCAGAAAGAAGCCCAGTCCACCTGTCCTCTCTGCAAGGTGGAACTCAACATGGGCTCCAAGGACCCCCCCAACTATAATACCTGCACGGAATGCAAGAACTCTGTCTGCAACCAATGTGGATTTGCCACAATGCCAAAGGTATCAGAGGTGAGAAAGCATCTAATCATGTTCAGTGACCACAATGCATATATATTTGTATATTGTGTTATGCAATATGAAAACGCGAAACACCGTTTTTATACTTGACATAATATTGACGCCTATGTCTATAACCCATTGTGAACATACAAAGTACTCATAGTACTCAAAGTAAGTCTAGTCTAGGTGTTGAAGTGTCCCTAAACAAGACACTTAGGGTCCCATTTACACGGTCAAGTTTTCCGCCATGTATTATGACAGAATTTAAGAGCATTTATAATTGGACAATTAATCCCTAATTGCTCATTGGTTTTTTCTAACAGACCATGATTGTTTGAAATACTCATGCTCATATCAGCAAGTAACTTGTTTTTTCTAACCTTGATATTTTAGGTGAAGGAGTGGTTATGCCTCAACTGCCAGATGCAGAGAGCAGTAGGAGCATCTGAGCCCCCAGGACCTCCCTTGATGAAGCCGCAAGCATCACCCAGTGAAGTCTCCAAACCTCTTGCTGTCCAAAAGCCAAGCCTTAAACCAGCTGATCCTCAAATGGATACTCCAGTACCTGCTGACCCCCACAAAAAGGAGGCATCAACACCAGGGTCCCCTCAGAGGAAATCATCTGCTCCAGCTGGACAACCAACCAAGGCTGAGGCAGCTGAAGGACCAGAGCCTCAGAAACAGAAACCACCACAGGAGAGCCGAAGGTCGTCAGGTCCTAAGAAACCTCTTGACGAGACAAGTCAAGCTGGACGTAAGCAGAGTAATGCCACTGCAGCTCCACAACAAGAGGCAGGAGGCTTCTTTGGCTTTGGTGGTTCTAAAACTCAGCCATTAGTCACAAAACCTGCAGAATCAGTCACTGGGAAGATGTTTGGCTTTGGTTCCTCCATGTTCAGCTCTGCTTCGAGTATGATAACATCACCCACAAGTACACCACCAGTGTCTCCTAAGATACCTACAAAGGAATCCAGGCCATCTGATGCACAAAAGTTGGATGAAAAGGAACCAGAACAACCC
This sequence comes from Protomyctophum bolini, assembly GCF_963924005.1. Lineage (NCBI taxonomy): Eukaryota > Metazoa > Chordata > Actinopteri > Myctophiformes > Myctophidae > Protomyctophum > Protomyctophum bolini. Next base: position 31,492,312 of record NC_137865.1, read on the forward strand.
CAGCAGGTCAAGCCTTCTCCATCGGTTGAGGCCAAAGTGGAGAAAGCTACTACAGAGCCTGCAAAGGCAGAAGCAGCCTCCCAAGCCTCTCCCAAAGGAGGCCAGTCCACCTGTCCTCTCTGTAAGGTGGAACTCAACATGGGATCCAAGGATCCACCAAACTACAATACTTGCACTGAATGCAAGAACACTGTCTGCAACCAATGTGGATTTTGCTCAATGGCAGATACAACGAAGGTATGTTCTGTTCTTGTTCTTATTCTTTGTCTTATTCCTCGTCTTCCTCCTTTAATTCCTTCATAATAATGACAATGCATTGTTGATATCCACGTCAAGAACCACACCATGTTAAAGCCACACTATGTAACTGTTTTAAAGGACCACTTCACCACTTTTCAACCTATCTTCATATACTAGGTCCTCACTAATAATCATAAAAAAAGGTCACGATTTTTTTCTACTCAGTCTGTGTCTCATAGGACAGCTGTGGGCAGTTTAGAAACCGTCTTCCAGTGACATCATCATTAGGCAGATTATTTTTTAAACAATATTGTTTTACAAAAATGTTTAGATTTTCATTATCGTGAGAACGATAGCTTCCATTTTCGCATTGCAACTTTTCAGGACTCGAAAGCCTGCAGTTTTTATTAGCTTGTATTCCCCATCGATGATGTCACTGGAAGACTGTTTCTGAACTGCCCACAGCTCTCCTATGAGACACAGACAGAGTAGAAAGAAATTGCGCCATTTTATCATGATTATTAGTGAGGACCTATTATATGAAGATAGGTTGAAAAGTGGTGAAGAGGTCCTTTAATACAATATTATAACTTATATAATTGGGGTGGTTGTATTTTGTCCCCATGCTCTTCTATCGAGACATTTAGATCCTGTGTCTAGGTGCGACTTGACCTTTGATAAGATCCTGTTTGTGGTTTGACACAAACCCCTCAGGATCAGCCCTTGACCTTCAGGTCAAGGGCTCTAAATTAGGTCAATGGTATAAATAAATCAGCACTTCAACTCCGGGGTAGCAGAGTAATGTTACATAGTGCAGCTTTGGGTATTTTAAGCTCTGCAAATATTTCTTGTTGCAACTAGTCAGTGTTGTCCATGTATTTATTAGTTATCTAAGTTTGGATATTAACCTTATTCGACTTGTAATCCACCTATGAATATTAACACTATTGATATCGTACCACTTTGCACCCACAATTGTAAAGTGAACTAATTTATTTGACATGCATTTTCAGCACACAATCATGCAAATATAAAATAATTGTTATTATTATCAGTTTTGTCTGATATTCACGAAATAAACATTATGTTTCAGCTGAAAGAGTGGCTGTGTCTCACCTGCCAAACGCAGAGGGCTTTAGAATCATCTGAACCTCCAGGATCTCATGCGATGAAACAGCAAGCCGTGCCTAAAGTACCTACTTCAGCTGGACCTCTGAAGGACATTCCAAAATCATCTGAATTTAAGAAGGAGGTATCAGCACCAGGTTCCCCACAGAGGAAATTATCCACTCCTTCAGGACAACCTGCCAAGGCTGAGGCTGCTAAACGACCAGAAACTCCAACACAGGGCAGCCCAGCTCTTGGTCAGAAAACTCCACAGGAGATCCGGAGGACCTCAGGTCCTCAGAAACCACCTGACCAGACAAGTCAACCTGGGCGTAAGCAGAGTAATGCCACTCAACAGGAGTCAGGAGGCTTCTTTGGCTTTGGTGGTTCTAAAACACAGCCAGAAACAACAAAGCCTGCCGAGTCAGTGACTGGGAAGATGTTTGGCTTTGGTTCCTCCATGTTCAGCTCCGCTTCAAGTATGATGACATCACCCACAAGTACACCCCCAGTGTCTCCCAAGATGCCTGCAAAAGAATCCAGACCATCGGATGCACATAAACTGGATGAAAAGAAACCAGAACAACCCCTGCAGGTCAAGCCGTCTGCATCGGTTGAGGCCAAAGTGGAAAAAGCTACTGCAGAGCCTCCGAAGGTAGAAGCAGCCTCCCAAGCCTCTCCCAAAGGAGGCCAGTCCACCTGTCCTCTCTGTAAGGTGGAACTCAACATGGGATCCAAGGATCCTCCTAACTACAACACCTGTACTGAATGCAAGAACACTGTCTGCAACCAATGTGGGTTTAGCTCGATGCCAAATAAAACAGAGGTAAGTTAAGCTGAAAAAGAGTTTTTTTTTGTTTAGTCAACCTTCAAAATTCAATGTATTGTTGAAATCCTGTTGAGAAGCACGTCGCATGAAATGCTTTAACCTGCACACTTATTTCCAGTTTCACCAAGTCACTGTTGAATTTATCCATGTATTTTATCATCATCTACCTACAAATTATAACCCTGTTGAAATCCCATTACACTCGTTGCACCGTGATTGTTTTACTTTTTCTGTTTTGTATGTGTCTATGGAGTTTACATTACTCTAATAGACCCCCATGCAGGTGTGGTTAGACTTAGAATATTGAAATATGTCTTCATTTTGTATTTTTGGTTTCTTCCTGAAAGCTGAAAGCCTTTGAGTCAAATGGCCCAATCGAAATATACCACGTTCATGGCGTCACAGCATTCCATCTTGAATTAATTCATTTCACATGGCAAAGGATGTGGTTTCACCACCACCGTCATTTAAATATACAACCACCATAATATTTATTCATAGTATGTCTGGTTTTCATAAAACAAAACACTATTTTTCAGATGAAAGATTGGCTGTGCCTCACCTGCCAAATGCAGAGGGCTCTACAATCATCTGAAGCTCCTGGATCTCATGCGATGAAACCAGAAGCCTCGCCTAATAAAGTACCTACTTCTCCTGAACCTCTAAAGAAGGACATTCCATTACCATCTGAACACCAAAAGAAAGAGGCAACAGCACCTGGTTCCCCCCAGAGGAAACTATCCACTCCTTCAGGACTACCTGCCAAGGATGAGGCTGCTAAAGGACCAGAAACTCAAAAGCAAGGCAGCCCAGCTCTTGGTCAGAAAACACCACAAGAGTACCGTAGATCCTCAGGACCTCAGAAACCACCTGACCAGACAAGTCAACCTGGACGAAGGCAGAGTAATGCAACTCCAGCCCCACAACAGGAGTCAGGAGGCTTCTTTGGCTTTGGTGGTTCTAAAGCTCAGACAGAACCAACAAAGTCTGAAGAGTCAGTGACTGGGAAGATGTTTGGCTTTGGTTCCTCCATCTTCAGTACTGCTTCGGGTATGATGACATCACCCACAAGTACACCACCAGTCTCTCCTAAGATGCCTGCAAAAGAATCCAGGCCATCTGATGCACAAAAGTTGGATGAAAAGAAACCAGAACAACCACAGCAGGTCAAGCCTTCTCCATCGGTTGAGGCCAAAGTGGAGAAAGCTACTGCAGAGCCTCCGAAGGTAGAAGGAGCCTCCCAAGCCTCTCCCAAAGGAGGCCAGTCCACCTGTCCTCTCTGTAAGGTCGAACTCAACATGGGCTCCAAGGACCCTCCTAACTACAACACCTGTACTGAATGCAAGAACACTGTCTGCAACCAATGTGGCTTCAGCTCAATGCCAAGTAAAACAGAGGTAAGTCGCACTGAAACTAAGTTTTGTGTTCATGTTTTATTCCTTAAATGTCATAATCCTGACAATGCATTGTTGAATTCCTGTCAAGAACCATGCCATGTTGAGTGTTTTAACATCTGCTCTTATTTCTAGTTATCAAGTAATTGTTGAATGTATCAATGTGTTTATTCTTCATCTATCTATGAATTAATATTCATATTACGGAAATGTCATCACCCACTTTGCACTTTTAATTGTAACGTTATCTAATTGAGTTAACTCACCATGTAGTTGGTATTAGTAGGTGTTTGTCTGGTGGTCATAAAAAAACAACACAAAACACATTATGTTTCAGCTGAAGGAGTGGCTCTGCCTCACCTGCCAAATGCAGAGGGCTCTAGAAACATCTGAACCTCCAGGATCTCATGTGATGAAACCACAAGCCTCACCTAATAAAGCTGAAAATCAAAAGAAAGAGGCATCCACACAAGGTTCCCCCCAGAGGAAACTCTCCACTCAATCAATAGAACCTGCCATAGCTGAGGCTGCTAAAGTACCAGAAACACAAAAACAAGACAGCCCAGCTCTTAGTCAGAAATCACCACAAGAGAACCGGAGAACCTCAGGTCCTCAGAAACCACCTGACCAGACAAGTCAACCTGGACGTAAGCCGAGTAATGCCACTCCAGCTCCACAACAGGAGTCAGGAGGCTTATTTGGCTTTGGTGGTTCTAAAACTCAGACAGAAACCACAAAGCCTGCAGAGTCGGTGACTGGTAAGATGTTTGGCTTTGGTTCGTCCATCTTCAGCTCTGCTTCTAGTATGATGACATCACCCACAGGTACACCACCAGCGTCTCCTAAGATGCCTGCAAAAGAATCCAGGCCATCTGATGCACAAAAGTTGGATGAAAAGAAACCAGAACAACCACAGCAGGTCAAGCCTTCTCCATCGGTTGAGGCCAAAGTGGAGAAAGCTACTGCAGAGTCTCCAAAGGCAGAAGCAGCCTCCCAAGCCTCTCCCAAAGGAGGCCAGTCTACCTGTCCTCTCTGTAAGGTGGAACTCAACATGGGCTCCAAGGACCCTCCTAACTACAACACCTGTACTGAATGCAAGAACACTGTCTGCAACCAATGTGGGTTTAGCTCAATGTCAAGTAAAACAGAGGTAAGTCGAGCTGGAACTACGTTTTGTGTTTATATTTTGTATTCCTTCATTTTCATAATCCTGACAATGCATACTTTAATTCCTGTCAAGAACCATGCCATGTTGAGTGTTTTAACATCTGCACTTATTTCTGGTCATCAAGTATCAATGTATTTATTCTTCATCAATCTATGAATTGATATTGATATTACCATTTTGCACCTTTAATTGTAACGTCTAATTGAGTTAACTCACCATGTAGTTGTTATTAGTAGCTGTTTGTCTGGTGGTCATGAAAAAACAACACAAAACACATTATGTTTCAGCTGAAGGAGTGGCTGTGCCTCACCTGCCAAATGCAGAGGGCTCTAGAATCGTCTGAACCTCCGGGATCTCATGTGATGAAACCACAAGCCTCACCTAATCAAGCTGAAAATCAAAAGAAAGAGGCAACAGCACCAGGTTACCCCCAGAGGAAACTCTCCGCTCAATCATTAGAACCTGCCATAGCTGAGGCTGCTAAAGTACCAGAAACACAAAAACAAGGCAGCCCAGCTCTTGGTCAGAAATCACCACAAGAGAACCGGAGAACCTCAGGTCCTCAGAAACCACCTGACCAGACAAGTCAACCTGGACGTAAGCCGAGTAATGCCACTCCAGCTCCACAACAGGAGTCAGGAGGCTTATTTGGCTTTGGTGGTTCTAAAACTCAGACAGAAACCACAAAGCCTGAAGAGTCAGTGACTGGGAAGATGTTTGGCTTTGGTTCCTCCATTTTCAGCTCTGCTTCTAGTATGATGACATCACCCACAAGTACACCACCAGTGTCTCCCAAGATGCCTGCAAAAGAATCCAGGCGATCTGATGCACAAAAGTTGGATGAAAAGAAACCAGAACAACCACAGCAGGTCAAGCCTTCTCCATCGGTTGAGGCCAAAGTGGAGAAAGCTACTGCAGAGCCTCCAAAGGCAGAAGCAGCCTCCCAAGCCTCTCCCAAAGGAGGCCAGTCCACCTGTCCTCTCTGTAAGGTGGAACTCAACATGGGCTCCAAGGACCCTCCTAACTACAACACCTGTACTGAATGCAAGAACACTGTCTGCAACCAATGTGGGTTTAGCTCAATGTCAAGTAAAACAGAGGTAAGTCGAGCTGGAACTACGTTTTGTGTTTATATTTTGTATTCCTTCATTTTCATAATCCTTACAATGCATACTTTAATTCCTGTCAAGAACCATGCCATGTTGAGTGTTTTAACATCTGCACTTATTTCTAGTCATCAAGTCATTGTTAAATGTATCAATGTATTTATTCTTCATCAATCTATGAATTGATATTCATATTACCACTTTGCACCTTTAATTGTAACGTCTAATTGAGTTAACTCACCATGTAGTTGTTATTAGTAGCTGTTTGTCTGGTGGTCATGAAAAAACAACACAAAACACATTATGTTTCAGCTGAAGGAGTGGCTGTGCCTCACCTGCCAAATGCAGAGGGCTCTAGAATCGTCTGAACCTCCGGGATCTCATGTTGTGAAACCACAAGCCTCACCTAATCAAGCTGAAAATCAAAAGAAAGAGGCAACAGCACCAGGTTACCCCCAGAGGAAACTCTCCGCTCAATCATTAGAACCTGCCATAGCTGAGGCTGCTAAAGTACCAGAAACACAAAAACAAGACAGCCCAGCTCTTGGTCAGAAATCACCACAAGAGAACCGGAGAACCTCAGGTCCTCAGAAACCACCTGACCAGACGAGTCAACCTGGACGTAAGCCGAGTAATGCCACTCCAGCTCCACAACAGGAGTCAGGAGGCTTATTTGGCTTTGGTGGTTCTAAAACTCAGACAGAAACCACAAAGCCTGAAGAGTCAGTGACTGGGAAGATGTTTGGCTTTGGTTCCTCCATTTTCAGCTCTGCTTCTAGTATGATGACATCACCCACAAGTACACCACCAGTCTCTCCTAAGATGCCTGCAAAAGAATCCAGGCCATCTGATGCACAAAAGTTGGATGAAAAAAAACCAGAACAACCACAGCAGGTCAAGCCTTCTCCATCGGTTGAGGCCAAAGTGGAGAAAGCTACTGCAGAGTCTCCAAAGGCAGAAGCAGCCTCCCAAGCCTCTCCCAAAGGAGGCCAGTCTACCTGTCCTCTCTGTAAGGTGGAACTCAACATGGGCTCCAAGGACCCTCCTAACTACAACACCTGTACTGGATGCAAGAACACTGTCTGCAACCAATGTGGGTTTAGCTCAATGTCAAGTAAAACAGAGGTAAGTCGAGCTGGAGCTACGTTTTGTGTTTATATTTTGTATTCCTTAACTTTCATAATCCTGTCAAGAACCATGCCATGTTGAGTGTTTTAACATCTGCACTTATTTCTAGTCATCAAGTCATTGTTAAATGTATCAATGTATTTATTCTTCATCAATCTATGAATTGATATTCATATTACCACTTTGCACCTTTAATTGTAACGTTGTCTAATTGAGTTAACTCACCATGTAGTTGTTATTAGTAGCTGTTTGTCTGGTGGTCATGAAAAAACAACACAAAACACATTATGTTTCAGCTGAAGGAGTGGCTGTGCCTCACCTGCCAAATGCAGAGGGCTCTAGAATCGTCTGAACCTCCGGGATCTCATGTGATGAAACCACAAGCCTCACCTAATCAAGCTGAAAATCAAAAGAAAGAGGCAGCAGCACCAGGTTACCCCCAGAGGAAACTCTCCGCTCAATCAATAGAACCTGCCATAGCTGAGGCTGCTAAAGTACCAGAAACACAAAAACAAGGCAGCCCAGCTCTTGGTCAGAAATCACCACAAGAGAACCGGAGAACCTCAGGTCCTCAGAAACCACTTAAGCAGAGTAATGCCACTCTAGCTTCACAACAGGAGTCAGGAGGCTTCTTTGACTTTGGTGGTTCTAAAACTCAGACAGAACCAACAAAGCCTGCAGAGTCAGTGACTGGGAAGATGTTTGGCTTTGGTTCCTCCATCTTCAGCTCTGCTTCTAGTATGATGACATCACCCACAGGTACACCACCAGTGTCTCCCAAGATGCCTGCAAAAGAATCCAGGCCATCTGATGCACAAAAGTTGGGTGAAAAGAAACCAGAACTACCCCAGCAGGTCAAGCCTTCTCCATCGGTAGCGGCCAAAGTGGAAAAAGCTCCTACAGAGCCTCCAAAGGCAGAAGCAGCCTCCCAAGCTTCTCTCAAAGGAGGCCAGTCCACCTGTCCACTCTGTAAGGTGGAACTCAACATGGCCTCCAAGGATCCTCCTAACTACAACACCTGTACTGAATGCAAGAACACTGTCTGCAACCAATGTGGCTTCAGCTCAATGCCAAGTAAAACAGCGGTAAGTCGAGCTGAGACTAAGTTTAGTTTGTATTCCTTAATCGTATTTAGTTACTTTAATAGTATTTTATATTGTGTGTATTAGTGATTAGTCACCCTTACAACGAGGTACAGCTTGTAAGGACAAGGCATTCGTTTAATGAGCAACACAGCTAAGCGTGTGGGTAGAGCCGTCCAAACATTTCCAATTTTTTAATTTACTCTAGCTTTGAGTTGCTTAGTGGATTGGATGATTGCACTCTCCCACGGTAATGAGGAAAAAACAACACATATTGGACATTTTTACACTTTATCAATTTCACACTTCCTTTTTAGGGAAGTCAGTAGCATGTGGAAGATCCATACCTTGCGCCAAGTTATGCAATACCCATTATATTCCAACTGACTTACCACTTGGCGCATCATTCCCTCAGGTCTTCAGTGAACAGTGATACGCACATCAATTGTGAATTTGATTGGTCCCATATCACACTACCAGTCAGACAGTTCTGGAGATCATAGATATCTATGTAATATAGATGGGAATGGGATGAATATCAAATGTTACCATTGTTTTTCTTATACACCCGGAGGAACATTTTGTAATTTCTATTTCTTCTTTCAGGTGAAGGACTGGTTATGTCTCACTTGTCAAATGCAAAGAGCTTTGACAGCATCTGAATCAGCAACTCCTCCTTCGATGAAACCACAGGAACTACTCAACAATGCTTCTCCACCTGCTTTTTCCCATGAACCACTCAACAATGTTTCTCCACCTGCTGTTTCCCAACAAAAGAACACAGCCGAACATACAGCAGAGCCACAAAAAGCAGAGGATATTCCAGACAAAGTTCGAAAGGACAATGAAGCGTCTGTTTCTTCCCAGAAGGCATCTCAAGTGGGTGAAGTTACCACCCCATCAACCCTAACAAAAGAAGCCTCAATTTCGGACTCATCAAAAACAAAGGAAAGCCCTGCTCCAGCTTCAACAATGCCTAAGGAGACTGCAACTCCTACTGCACCCCAGCCCAAGAAAGACACTATTTCTTTACCACAGCCCAAGGAAGACACCACTTCTTTACCCCAGCCCAAGAAAGCCATGACTCCTTTTCCCCAGCCCAAAGACGATACAATTCCTTTACCCCAGCCCAAGGATGATACAATTCCTTTACCCCAGCCCAAGGATGATACAAGTCCTTTACCCCAGCCCAAGGACGATATAAGTCCTTTACCCCAGCCCAAGGAAGACACAACTCCTTTACCCCAGCCCAAGGACGATACAAGTCCTTTACCCCAGCCCAAGGAAGACACAACTCCTTTACCCCATCCCAAGGATGATACAAGTCCTTTACCCCAGCCCAAGGAAGACACAACTCCTTTACCCATGCCCAAGGACGATATAAGTCCTTTACCCCATCCCAAGGAAGACACAAGTCCTTTACCCCAGCCCAAGGAAGACGCAACTCCTTTACCCCAGCCCAAGGACAATACAAGTCCTTTACCCCAGCCCAAGGACGATACAACTCCTTTACCCCAGCCCAAGGACGATACAAGTCCTTTACCCCAGCCCAAGGACGATACAAGTCCTTTACCCCAGCCCAAGGACGATACAAGTCCTTTACCCCAGCCCAAGGACGATACAACTCCTTTACCCCAGCCCAAGGAAGACACAAGTCCTTTACCCCAGCCCAAGGACGATACAAGTCCTTTACCCCAGCCCAAGGAAGACACAAGTCCTTTACCCCAGCCCGAGGACGATACAAGTCCTTTACCCCAGCCCAAGGACGATACAAGTCCTTTACCCCAGCCCAAGGAAGACACAAGTCCTTTACCCCAGCCCAAGGACGATACAACTCCTTTACCCCAGCCCATGGAAGACACAAGTCCTTTACCCCAGCCCAAGGACGATACAACTCCTTTACCCCAGCCCAAGGATGATACGACTCCTTTACTCCACCCTAAGGACGACACAAGTCCTTTGCCGCAGCCCAAGGAAGACACAATTCCTTTACCCCAGCCGAAGGACTATACAAGTCCTTTACCCCTTTCCAAGGACGACACAAGTCCTTTACCCCTTTCCAAGGACGACACAAGTCCTTTACCCCAGCCCAATGACGACACAACTCCTTTACCCCTTCCCAAGGACGACACAACTCCCCAGCCCAAAGAAGACACAGCTGCTGCACCTCAGTCAAAGGAACCCCCAGCTGAGTTACCCACCCAGTCCAAGGAAGAGACGGCCCCTTTACCACAGCCCCAGGAAGCAACAACTGCTTTTCTCCAGTCAAAGGAAACGGCAACTGATTCACCCCAGTTAGAGGAAGCCACAACAACTTCACCCCAGCCCAAGGTCTTATCAGCTGCTAATGCTCCTCCTGAACAGGATACCCAAACTATTTTGCCAGTCAGTGAAACCTTTGCTCAAGCTTCAGAAAGGAAACTGGATTTTGCGCCATCAACCTCCCTATCAAATACAAATATATCAGAAAATGAAGTGTGTACAGAGGAACAAAAGCCTGATGTAATAAAAGCAATTAACCAATTAGTAGTAGCCTCTACTGTTGATGATATTCAGTCTTTACAACAGAAACAGCCTCCCCAACAGGAGCCCAAAGAAACCCCCAAAGAGTCTAGCCCTCTTTCAAATCAGAATCTTGTCAAACCTTCACATCAGCCTCCAAAAGGTGCAACTTCAACTGTCAATTCAGTTGCTCCATCAGCTCTGCCAACAAATCAGGAGTCAGGATTCTTTGGTTTTGGTAGTCCTAAATCTGAGCGTGCTGCATCAAAAACAGCAGAGTCAGTGACTGGGAAGATGTTCGGTTTTGGTTCTTCCATCTTCAGCTCTGCTTCTACTTTAATGACATCAGCTGTTCAAGATGAGTCTCGTAATACACCACCAGGTTCTCGCAAGATGTCCACAACATCACAGATCTCTCCAAAAACCACTCCACCACTTTCTCCCAAGATACCTCCAGCAAAAGAGGCCAAACCACCTGCTACTCACAAACCAGAACTAGAGCAGCCCCAGGAACACAAGGCTTCTCCATCAGTAAAGGCCAAAGTTGACAAAGCTCTGACAGAAGCTCCAAATGCAGCAACACCCTCTCAATCTGCTCCAAAAGCAATCCAGTCCACTTGTACACTCTGTAAGGTGCAACTCAACATTGGCTCCAAGGATCCTCCCAACTACAATACCTGTAATGAATGCAAGAACACTGTCTGCAGTAAATGTGGATTTAGCACAATGCCAAGTGTAAAAGAGGTAATCAGACTAACCTCGGTTTACTAGATTACCTGGTAATCTAGGCATTGGTTGCAGCATGACACCATTATAATGTTGATCAAATGTGTGCTGGTTTGTTTTTCTTTGCTGTGCTCTGCTCTGAACATATAAAGCATGTTGTTGACACATTATTTTTGATTCGCTGATAATATAAATTAAATTTCATGAATTTTACTCTTCAATTTGAATCAAATTGGAGACTGTTTTGAGAGAATGCCATATACTGATTTGGGATAATGTAACTATTAACCCAGAGCAATAAGTTAATCTCATGATTTTATTATTCTTTTAGGTGAAGGAATGGCTATGTCTCAATTGTCAGATGCAGAAAGCACTTGGAGCATCTGAACCCCCAGGACTTCCCATGATGAAACTCCTGCCCTCTCCGAACAAAGAGGCTGCAGCACTGGCCACAGCGCAGACTCCAATACGAGCTCCTCCTGCGACCTCTGCAACATCCACAGAACAGGAAACACATATACCTACTTCTTCAGAGAAGGAGGTTTCCCCTGTAGCTGCCACTTTTCCTGAGAAAATGGCTCCATCCACTATCAAACAGACCGAAGCTATACCTTCTGTACAACAAGCTCAAACGCATAAAGCCGCACCACCGGGCCAACTTCCACAGCCTTCTGGAGTAACACCAAAAGAACAACCTCAAAAACCACAACCCCAGACCCCAAAACCTGGGGCTTCTCCCGCCAAGTCGACAATAGCACAGCCTACGAAACAAGAGTCAGGAGGTTTCTTTGGCTTAGGTGGCCGTAAAACTCCCCCTGATGCTGCAAAGCCTGCAGAATCAGTGACTGGGAAGATGTTTGGCTTTGGCTCCTCCATGTTCAACTCTGCTTCCACTTTGATAACATCGGCTGTTCAGGATGAGGCTAAAACGACACCACCGACTCCTCGTAAGATGTCCACAACAGCCCATGTTTCTCCAAAACTCACACCACCAGGCTCTCCAAAAAGGCCACTTGGAAAGGATACCAAGCAACATGCTGTTCAAAAAACAGAAGAAAATAAAGCAGGGCAACCACAGCAGGCCAAGGCTTCTCCACCAGTACAAGCCAAGGTGGACAAAGCTCCAGCAGAGCCTCCTAAGGCAGCAGAAACCACAAAGCCTGCATCATCTGAATTTAAGAAGGAGGTATCAGCACCAGGTTCCCCACAGTTCTCCACTCCTTCAGGACAACCTGTCAAGGCTGAGGCTGCTAAGCGACCAGAAACTCCAACACAGGGCAGCCCAGCTCTTGGTCAGAAAACTCCACAGGAGATCCGGAGGACCCCAGGTCCTCAGAAACCACCTGACCAGACAAGTCAACCTGGGCGTAAGCAGAGTAATGCCACTCAACAGGAGTCAGGAGGCTTCTTTGGCTTTGGTGGTTCTAAAACACAGCCAGAAACAACAACGCCTGCCGAGTCAGTGACTGGGAAGATGTTTGGCTTTGGTTCCTCCATGTTCAGCTCCGCTTCAAGTATGATGACATCACCCACAAGTACACCCCCAGTGTCTCCCAAGATGCCTGCAAAAGAATCCAGACCATCGGATGCACATAAACTGGATGAAAAGAAACCAGAACAACCCCTGCAGGTCAAGACGTCTCCATCGGTTGAGGCCAAAGTGGAAAAAGATACTGCAGAGCCTCCAAAGGTAGAAGCAGCCTCCCAAGCTGCTCCCACAGGAGAGCAGTCCACCTGTCCTCTCTGTACGGCGGATCTCAACCTGGGCTCCAATGATCCTCCTAACTACAATACTTGCACTGAATGCAAGAACACTGTCTGTGACATGTGTGGATTTAATCCCATGACAAATGTACAAGGGGTAAGCTAATATCTCTACATTGTTTCACCAAATAGTGGTTTTCCAACAAATTATGCATTATGCACTTAAAATGTGTAATAAAGGTAATTATTTGGCACTTTGACACTTTCTATGAAGCCCATGTCTATGGCATTATGAACATACAGTACATATCATGCCTTATACTCTTCTTATAACACTAACATTTTCTGTAATAAAAAAAAACATACTTTAAAGCATTTTATAATGACATATTTATAAGGTCAACTTTCAAAATACTTCATAATTGCTGGTCACTCACTCTGTATTTTGGCCAGGATCATAGTGTATCATATTTATCGTAATAATACATACAGTAGATCAGGGGTATTCAACAGGTGGTCCTCAGAGTTATTTTATTTTATTTTATTTTATTTTATTTTATTTTATTTTATTTTATTTTATTTTATTTTATTTTATTTTATTTTATTTTATTTTATTTTATTTTATTTTATTTTATTTTATTTTATTTTATTTTATTTTATTTTATTTTATTAAAAAAAGAGCAGAGTGAAAGGTCAAGTTTACAAAGTAGTGACGGTTTAAGACAAGTGGTTAAATGTCTGAAAATGCAGTGCTTGCCAAACAAGTATACCTACACTTCCAGGACTGTCATTACTTTACTTAAGCTACCGCTTAGAATCTTTAGTGACTTTTAATCAAACTATTCTTTTATTAATATTAAGTATTATGAAACTTGACCTTAGTGCTTTGCCTGATTCACTGCCTTTGTTGCTATTTTTTTTAATGTGGTTTTATGCTTTTCCAATTATTTTAATGTTTTATGATTTAGCTTTTCTTTCTTTCTTTCTTGCTCTGTAAATCACATTTTGTATAATGTATAATGATTATGTTTTACAAAGCATGAAGAACATGTATAATTGCTTATACATGTATGTTCAGTCCTCTGAAGTATGCGTTAGACTATGTTTAACTATAATATTGATATTTTCTTATATTTCTTTCATATCAGGTAAAGGAGTGGCTTTGTCTGAGCTGTCAGATGCAGAGAGCTCTAGCGACATCTGAACAAGCAGCACTTCCCATGATGAAACTGCAGCCTTCCCCGGGTGAGGTTGTGACATCTGCTGTCCCTCAAAAGAAAGACACCCTAACCTCTGTCCAACCACAAATTGACAAGACTACAGAAGTCAAAAAGGGCGAACCCAAGCCAGCTCCTCCAAAGCAGGAAACTGGGAAACCATCACAGCAGCCTTCAAAACCTACAGCACCTCCTGCAGCACAGCCTGCCAAACAGGAATCAGGGGGTTTCTTTGGCTTAGGTGGCCGTAAAACTCCGCCTAATGCTGCAAAGCCTGCAGAATCAGTGACTGGGAAGATGTTTGGCTTTGGCTCCTCCATGTTCAGCTCTGCTTCCACGTTGATTACATCAGCTGTTCAAGATGAACCCAAACCTACACCACCGACACCTCGCAAGATGTCCACAACGACACAGGTTTCTCCCAAACCCACACCACCGGTTTCTCCCAAGATCCTTCCTGCGAGAGAGACCAAACCTCCTGCTGGCCAGAAACTAGAGCAGAAGAAGCCGGAGCAACCACAGCAGGCCAAGACTTCTCCAAAGGCGGCAGCCTCCCATGCTGCTCCCAAAGGAGGCCAGTCCACCTGTCCTCTCTGTAAGGTGGAACTCAACCTGGGCTCCAAGGATCCTCCTAACTACAATACCTGTACTGAATGCACGAACACGGTCTGCAACCTGTGTGGATTTAATCCAATGCCACAGTCTTCAGAAGTAAGTAATACAATATATTTTATATTTTTTTATTAACCCAGTATGAAGAGTGACTCATGTTAATGGTTTGAAGTGACCTCTTATCTATTGTTATTTGGTATTTATTGAGAGTAAGGTAACAGTACTTTTGAAGTACTATTTTAAGCTTTGACAGTAGAGCTCAAGGGTAAGGTTCTGCTGTGTTTACTTAGAACCCTCCCCCTTTGATCAACAATGGAGTTAACATAAATGGGCTTATGCCACTTGCCAGTAGTGGTTTTAGAAGTGAATGACAATAATTACAGTCTAGACCAGTGTTTCCTGCTGTGGCATCGCTCTTCTAATGCAGCTGCTTGAGAGGAATATGAGAATCCTGGGTAACGGTGCCTCTGCTTTGGCTATGTGTTGTTTTCTTCAGTGTCCATCTATTTTATGTGAGTGTTGTCACACTAGAGATGAATAGTAGACATATTAGGTAGAGGTTTGTTCCCGTGGTTGCTGCCTTTGAAAGGGCCATGGGCTGACGGAGAAGATTGGAATTTACTCGACTGAAAATATGGGGAGAGCTTGCATGGAGAGCTGCCCAGACATATACAGTATGCCTTAGCATTGTATATGGAGACTATAAATGCGCTGGATCTACATATGTAATCTTTATGGGTCAACCTATTTTGAGGGAACTAAAAATGGTCTATTGCTGGCTGTGTAACGGCAGACTCTGTTTTGTATCTGGCATCTGCCCTGTCACATGGAGAGGCCTGAGTGAACGTAACATTACGTAACGGCTCATGAGAAGTGTGCCTTGGCAGCGCTGTGACTGTATTAGAGTGATTGATGGTTGTGCAACAGCATTAGGGAGATGGGATCTGCTGCACGCCGTGGCTGGTCAGGGACTCTCCAACCCCCACGAGAGATGGGAGACCACAGAGCCCTGTGATATGCCAATGAGTGGAGGTGAGCTGGATTACATCCAATGCAACGCAGTACAGTGCGTTACAGCAGCAGCACACGTTTCCCTTTGGGCCATCTGCTCCCTCGCAGATCAGTGGTTCCATGGCAGTTCCAACAGTCACGCAGTCGCAGCCCCCTTCATTTCATGAGGCTTGCAGCGATACGCGCGCACGGCTCTCGTCTGGCTCAACATGACGTACACAATATATTCTTTGACGCAAGGCACGGCAGCTTCACCTTTTGTTTAGCTATACTATTATGTTAGTTAGACGAATTAGCACTGCCTGCCTTCTACAACACCATGCTATATATCAGAGCTATGAATCAACAGTATTAGCTCACATACAGCTATAGGCCTATTTATTTATTTGTGTATTTATTTGAATGTCCCATTCATTTGTGGTTCTGTCAAAGCTGGTTCCCCCCTGACCCTATTCGGTTGTAAGGTTAAAGGATTTCTATTACTTTCCCTCATCTCAGCTCTGTAATGTTCAGATAAGTCTGAACATTACAGTCTGCATTGTTGGCATTTATAAAGAGTCCTGTGTGAGTACCAATGTGTCATTTCATTTCACAGTGTTAGTCACATGCCTGGAAGCTTTTGTATGAGGTCATCTTTAATGCCATTAAATTAATATATTATAATAATAATTAATTTGGTGATCGTCCTTCACCTAAATTACCATACTACAGTTAATGCATTATGGAAGGCATTAACTCATGCTTTTTAATAGTAAACAGCGACAAACGGATGTTTGCAGTGACCCACAGCGCTAATACTTAGTTTTTCCCTTGCTTTCCTTTTGCTTTTTGTCCCCCCTCAGACGGCTCAGGCCAACTGGCACGTCATTATATAGAAATAATACTGAAAGCGATGTGGCTCTTACGCAATCGTCACTCCTCACATCTTCTCACAGAGATCACCAAGCAGAGAGCCTAAGGGTGGGGGTTGGATGAGGGAGGGAAAAACATGGACATCGGCCTGCTGTTCACAACATAGTTTCATGCCTGTTAACGGCAGAGGGAAGCAGAAATAGCTCTGGCTTTTTTGTGCATACAGACAACTGATGGAACAACCAGCAAACACTTTGTTTTACTGTGATGTTTTCTACGAGACAACGCCAGGCAGTTTTCTACCACTTTACATTTTCTGGCAGTCAAGCTAAGAAAATGCCTGTTCTCAGAATGATATATTATATAATTTTACAATACATAATATTTAGGAATTTTGCAGATGCTCTTATCCAGAGCCACATACAAAGTAAACGATTGGAGTGAACGCCATGGACTCAAGTCAACAACATGACAGGGTCAAGAAAGCAAATACTAGAAAGTACAGTAACTAGAAAAATGCAATACCATCAAACCTAACATTTGTCTAAATAACCATGTAAATTACAAGCTTGGCATCTGTGGGCAAGCAAATGACATAGGCTACATCTATCTAAATTGTTGTAATCGACCATCACTCAAGTCTGTCCATTTCCCCTGCTCTCGTCCTGCCCTAGATGATCTTATGAAAATCCTTGGAGTGATTGTTGTCTGACATGTAAGGCACACGTGTCTACTGCCTTTCCAGCCACGTTATGTGTCTGAGGCAAGGCATTATGGATGACAGCATCTCGACTCCTCGAGTAAATAGAATATTGCTGGCTTTATGGCTCATTTGCATGTTTTTTGTGTCGTATGAACAGGTCAGCAGTCATACTATAATTTGAATGATATTCTTTTATGCCACATTTTGGGCTGAATGTAAGAAAATAAACAAATAAGCTATATTACTTACCCCCTTAATACCCTCTGGAACTTAAAAGCTTTCAGGGACCAACCATGTCATAACCTCCTAGACATTGATTCGTCAGGCTGTACATAATCTTTGGCCCACAGGCACAGCAGTAATAATGCTCATCCCATGTTTGTTGACGTAGGCCGGGGAAGGTATAGTCTTTTAACCCGAACCTCCTTCATAGCACGAGGCCTATGTAAAGTCAGCTCTGCTGCAGACCAGCCAGCCACACAGACTATTGGCACGGTGATAAGAAGGAGAGACCCCCCTAGTGACGGTGTTAAAAATAGCCATTCTGCCTACCGGCTAGTCGGCTACCTGCCTATTCTCATTACACCGCCTTCAAGGCAAAATGTCTGTGGTTAATGCTGTGGTCCAAGTGCTGGTTTGGAAAATGTTTCGGGTAGAGTTTATCTCAATGTGATGGATTGAACTGGCCCAATACATTTTCTGTCATTACAGATTAGCCTAATGCTGTAGCTGCTATTTTCAAGATAGATGTTTGTATTGGGGATATTTTGAGCGTCACGGTGACACTCATCCCTCAAACCTCAAATGACCCGCTGTCTTCAAAGAAACGTTGATGTGCCATTTGTCAGATTGGACAGAGCAGGGTGTGCGGTTCCTTAACCCATTAAGACCAGGGAAGCATCTGTGTCACTTTATTTTAACCACTTTAACCATTATTTTGTACTGGATTTTTATACTGGATTTAAAAAATCCAAGAAAATGTACACAAATCTTTGAATAAACTACTTTTAACATTTACATTTTTTAACTTGAATACTTTGCTTCTGGGGGTCCCTGGAACAAAATATTTTGAGGGCCAAACATATATAATTTTGGGGGTCCTTGACATGAAAAGGTTTGAGCACAATACATTAGCAACATTTTTGTCAGAAAACTGTAATGGGTTAAAATAAGCCACTCTGCTCATTATAAATTAGTGGGTCAACATTCTCTATTATCTGAGAACCTGATTTATGAGGACTGCTGCTCTGTGGGGGCCGCTGCAAGCCAAGTATATTAGCCAGCTCCAGCTGTTGCCAAAGGCGTCTGCCAGGAAATCAATAAGAAACTCACCAGCTCCAGAATCAACAAGAAAGGGAGAAAACGCTGACGGTGGCCTCGGAAGCACTGGTGTCGGCTTCCATCCTTTCAATTAATTTGAACTTGTGTAATTCTCAATTGTGAAATGTTCATTTCAAGCTCACTGATGTGCTTAAACAGCTGATGTCATGACGAGAAAATGTGGGCCTGTACAAATAAAAAGTATTTTCCAGATTAGCATGGAAATGTAAAATAGACGGATACGTTCTGGTATTGGCACTATGATGGATGCCCAGGCACTCTAATTTCACATTTGATTTACAGTGCCTTCTTTGTTGAGCAGCATACCTGTATTTTGTGACGTAGATGCCAATGTTATGTCAGGACAAGATTGATTCCACCTGCCATTTATGCACTGATGCACTGCAGAATGTCCCATACAGTACCTGCTCACAGTAGAATAGAAATAAAAGGCAAAGATGTTGTTGTTTTGGGGTGATTGATGGCCTTGCATTTTTCCTAGCCCACTGTTTGGAATATCAAAGTACTTTTTTCCCTGTCTCTCTGACCCGTGAGTAAAAATGAACAATGGGAGCAATCGGTGGTTCCCAAACTTTTTAGCCTGTGACCCAAAAGAGAGATTAGATGTTTGCCCAGGACCCAAAGTAGTGAAAATAGCGTTGTGAGCTTGTAGATCAGCTATATTTTCACTACTTCTTAAACATTTGTTTTCTAATTTATGAAATTTCAGAAGAAAACAATCATTGAATTTCGTTTTTTTTATTCAAGAAATGTTTAGCTTTTTTGGAAATGTTTTTTTGAAAATGTTTTGAAATAATAATTAAAAACAAAATGTAGGAAACTAAAAATAAAGGAACCCATACAAATTGGTCAGCGACCCAACCTTGGGTCCCGACCCAGTGTTTGGGAACCAGTGGTGTAAATGCTCAGCAGATCAGACCTGACGTGGCATGCCAGTGTGTCAGCAGCATTCTGATTGCTGTCATTGTGAGGGTCTGGTAATCCAGTCCTCAGGCTAATCACAGCAAACAGCCTCTTCCACAGATGGGGGATCCTGCTCTCCTTGCAAAGCAAATTTAATTAGACAAGGCAACAACAGTGACTTTCCAGACCTTGGTGATTTACAGTTGGGCTCATAGAGCTTGAATGTAGTGGAATGTATAAGACCGGACCCTTGTTATTGTCTATGTGCGATGCATATAGGTATTAAGGTGCTCAGGTGAACATTCAGAAAGAGAGAGAGAACGAGGGATTGGTTCTCATGGTTTCTTAGGTTTGCCATTATACGTACCTGTGACCACGTTGTATTCCTTGGCTCTTAAGCCAGTGTTTATTTTTCTTGCTTATATTTTGATTATTATTTGATTATAACTGGTCTTTGTTTCACAGTTTTCATTATTTTGGATATACAGTCCTTTGTTTTTGTTTTGTATTGGAAGTGCATTTGGACCATTTGGGCCTCGCTCACATATCCGAAACAGAGATAGAACGCATGTTTTGTCTCTTTTCTAGGAGTAGAGGGGGGGTGCAGGCTATAGCTACATCGTATCATGTACTGATGTAGCCTATTTTAGGAATAAATGAATTATAGTCAGTATATTCTGAATACGTTCTTCCTAAAAAAAGATGGCAGTTTGATTGCGTCATTATATCTCCTCATACAGTAGTTAGCGGTAGCATCTGCCTATGTGAGCTGCCATGAGGCCATTGTGGTGGCTATACAGGGTGATAAGTCATCAGAGTCATTTGTGATTTACAATTAATTGTAAATCACAGTTCCGTGGTGACATGGCTTTGCTGATTCGCATATGTATGAGACAGGAGCGGTTCCCTTGTTAGCAGTGATTACATCCTGCTACATTGATTGAAATTAAAAAAATTGATAAAAAAAAAAAAAAAAAAAAAAAAAAAACCATTGTTACAGAAACTACAATGAACAATCCTATTGACACCAGGCTCTTGGTAGACTCTGGCTACGCAAATTCTTTGGGTGGCAGTATGACCACTCCTGATGAAAGCCGGAAGGAAGTCAGGAGTGCGAAAGAGGGCCTACTGGGGCCTAAAACCACGATCCGCTTTGGAGCGTGGAACGTCCGAACCATGTTTGAGACCACTAAGACAGCACAAGTCCTCAGCGAGATGAAAAGGTACCACCTGGACATCCTGGGTATAAGTGAAAGTCACTGGACTGGCTCCGGACGTCAAGTCCTGCATGATGGGTCTATCATCCTCCATTCGGGCCATGAAAACACCCACACACATGGTGTAGCCATCATAATCTCCAAGGAGAAAGCTAAAACCCTGCTTGAATGGGAACCAGTAAGCGAGAGGCTGATCAGAGTACGCCTCAACTCCAAGTTCTGTAAACTCACCATCCTACAGTGCTACGCACCAACCAACGAGGCAGAGGAGGAGGTCAAAGAAGACTGGTATGAACAACTACAAATGGCAGTTTCTAAGGTACCCCAACATGACATGCTTCTCTTAACTGGTGACATGAATGCCAAAGTGGGAACCGATAACTCCAACAATGAGAGGGCAATGGGCAGGCACGGATGTGGCGAAAGGAACAACAATGGCGAACGCCTGGTCGATCTCTGCATGAGTAACAACCTGGTCATCGGAGGTACCATCTTCCCTCACAAGAACATCCATAAGCTCACGTGGCAGTCACCTGATGGTAGGACCATCAACCAAATCGACCACATTATCATCAATGGCAAATGGCGCAGGTCACTGCAAGATGTTAGAGCTTATCGGGGAGCAGATGCCTTTAGTGACCACTACCTAATCGCTGCCACCATTAAACTCAAGTTGAAGAAGTCAATCCCACAAGGCCACCGGCAGAGGAAACTGGACATTGCAAAACTCCAGTATCCAAACAAAAACAAGGAGTTTGTGTTGGAGCTCAGAAACCGCTTCAGCACACTAGAGGCTTCTTTTGAAATCATAGAAGAACCCACTGTAAGCAGCAAATGGAATGCCATCAAAAACATATACACCGAAACGGCAAAGAAGGTCCTGGGCTTCAAACCAAAAGGGGCCAAAGAATGGATATCGGCTGACACTTGGCAGAAAATCGAAGAGAGAAAGCAGTTGAAGGCAAAGGCTCTGAACACCAAGTCCCAACGACTCCTCGAAAAAGCCAACACGTCCTATAAAAACAAGGACAGAGAGGTAAAGAGGAGTGCGAGGAGAGACAAAAGGGTCTTTGTTGAACACCTGGCAAGTGAAGCTGAGAAGGCTGCAGCCTATGGAAACTTGGGCACAGTGTACAAGATAACCAAGCGTCTCTGCGGCAAATGTACAAACCAAACTGCCCATGTTATGGACAAGAATGGAAACATCTGTACAACAGAGCGTGAGCAAGCAGCCCGATGGGTTCAACACTTCCAGGAAGTACTCAACCTCCCTGAGCCAGAACAACCAGCCAACATCACAACAACATACAATATCCTGGACATCAACATCAATCCCCCTGACTCTGCTGAGATTAAATCCGCCATACAGACTCTGAAGAGTGGCAAAGCATGTGGCATTGATACCATCCATGCCGAGATGCTGAAGGCCGACATTGCTACATCAACACGAGTGCTGACGGACCTCTTCCAAAACATTTGGAATAGTGACACCATCCCTGAAGACTGGTCCAAAGGTCTTATTGTCAAAATCCCAAAGAAAGGCAACCTCAAGAACTGCGACAACTGGCGTGGAATCACACTTTTATCTATTCCAAGCAAAGTGTTCTGCAGAGTCCTTCTCAACAGGATGGAGACAGCCATTGACACCAGGCTTAGACAGGAGCAAACAGGCTTCAGGAAGGGAAGAGGATGTACAGACCAGATATTTGCACTGCGGAACATAATAGAGCAGTGCCTAGAATGGAACACACCCCTCTACATCAATTTCGTGGACTTCAAGAAGGCTTTTGATAGTGTCCACCGAAACACCCTCTGGAAGATACTGAACTCCTATGGGATACCACCAAAGCTCATATCCATCATAAAAACATTCTATGAACATTTTGAGTGTAGTATCATCATGGGGAATAACCTCTCTGAGGCTTTTCCCGTGCAGTCCGGAGTGAGACAGGGGTGCATCATCTCTCCTATCCTCTTCCTTGTCGCCATTGACTGGATCACCACCAACACCACAGCTGACAGACCGAGAGGCATCCAGTGGACCCTATTCTCCCAGTTGGAAGACCTTGACTTCGCTGATGATCTTGCTCTCCTATCCACAAACCACAACAACATGCAGGCTAAAACTGACAGGCTTAGCACCTTCGCCAGACAGGTCGGACTCGGTATAAACACCTCAAAAACACAAGTGTTGTGTGTGAACTCCACCCCCACACAACCCATCCTTGTCGATGAAAAACCACTCGAGTTTGTGGACGATTTCACCTATCTGGGCAGCCTTATCAGTAAGGACAGTGGGGCATCAAAAGACATCAGAGCAAGGCTGGGAAAGGCTCAGGGTGCCTTCTCCCAACTCCGATCCATCTGGAAATCCAAAAAGTATAGCCTCAAAACGAAGATGCTCATATACAACAGCAATGTCAAGTCTGTTCTGCTGTATGGATCTGAGAGCTGGAGAGTGGTCAAGACAGACACAAGGAAAATGGAAGTGTTCCACAACAGATGCCTAAGACGTATATGTCAGATCTTTTGGCCAAATAAAATATCCAACAATGAACTGTACAAACAAACAGGGAGCCGGAGCATTACAAAGGACATTACACACAGACGACTGAGATGGCTAGGGCATGTACTGAGAATGGAGCAGGACTGCATCACAAAGGTGGCTTTAAGATGGACACCACCAGGAAAAAGAAAACCTGGGAGGCCCAAGACCACCTGGCGCAGAACTGTGACGCAGGAGCTGGAACAGATGAATCTGTCCTGGGGAGAGGCGCAACATGCTGCCAGAGATCGAATGAAATGGAGAGCGCTCATTGAAGCCTTATGTCCCATTGGGGACGAAGAGGAGTAATAGTAATGTAAAACATTGATTGAAGCAAACTGGGGGGGGGGGAGGGGGGGTTTAGTGACATCAGTGGCATCTATTGTAAACTGACAGCTGGAACAGCTGTGTTCAGACATATATGCCTCGGTTCGTCCTGTTTGTACCACGGCAGGTCATGTTCAAGACAAACTATGATTGTTTATCAGTCGGGATGTAGTTAATCGTTAACGATAAATCGCAGTTAAGACATTCTTCAATTAAACTTAAATTGTTAACTTAAACAGTTAATTCCTTTGCAAAGCCCCGCGGAAGCATGAGCGTGAGTCACAGAGTGCATGTTCACGTCTGTAAGTCCCGGAAAAGATGCACTTTGATTGGCCAGTAATCACTTGAGTGGCAGCGTGACATAACGTGCCTTCCACACGTGTACTTCCTCTCCCAGTGTACATTCTTCCGCCCCTCCTTCATCACACATCACTCCAACGAACTGCAGTGGCCAATGAGGCATCTTTTTTTTTTATATCTATGGCCACCACCACCAGCCTTTAACAGGTGCTCCTAATCATGTTACTCTAATCAGCCATCTTGCTGCTGCACTCATCTCACTCTGGGAGATGTAGTTTCTAAGGTCTGAGATGTCATGCTGACCATATTTTTGGTCCAGTCCTGAGTTTTGACTCAACAGTAAGCATTGTGCCCGAGACTGTGTTCATTGTTGTTACGTACAGGAAATAAGTGCTCAGTGTTGACTGAGCCACGATCTACAAAAATCCTGCAACCTCTGAGGAACGTCGGTTCAATTGGATGCAATGATGTCCATTTGGTCTATTGGCTAGCAAATGGTTGTGTGAATTATCTCTCCATTTATCAAAGGCTGTCTGCAATGCTTTCTCGTTAACTGCTTAGTGTGTTTACTTGCTTTACCTCAGCAGTGCCAGTGAATGCCTTTCACATCAACAGTTATAATGATGCTATTGTCTTGCAGTGCTGCTGCTGCCCACATCCTCAGCACACAGAAAGAGCATTTAAATCTTCATCCACAAAAAGCACATAATTGGTTCTTGACTCTTGTTGTAGCTTGTCGTCATAGCAACATCCAACCCTCTGTGTAGAAGAGTGCTAAACAATCCTGAAGTTGATGCTATAAGTACACTTAGGCCTGCATTCCAAAAAAAGCTAAATGTATTTGCTTAAAATTGAATCATTCCACATTCACAGTTTAAAAGTTTGTTAATAATATTCAGGAGCTACTGTGTGATGATTCTATTCCACTCAGTATGCATGCAGTGTGTATGTTTCATTCTGGTTGGTGCGGAGCAGTTTGAATTATTACTTGCACAAGCAGAGCACGCAAGTACTCTCTGTGTGTGTGTGTGTGTGTGTGTGTGTGTGTGTGTGTGTGCGCGTCGGTAAGAATGGTGGTCCCTCATTGGCTGTTGATGGTGACGTAACTAAGGTACGCTTATAGGTATAAGGTCAATAACGGGTGTAAAGGATTTAGAACAGCAGTTGTAATAGACATTAGTTAGTAGCAGTACTTGCACGCTCTGCAATTGAATTGAATTGAATTTATGGCTTACTTGTGTGCAAGGCGCAAGTTGGCACCTTGACAGAGTGTATTTCTAGTTAATAATTGCGGTGTAGCTGAAATAGACACTTAAACAAGTTCCCACCTTTGATATGAACAAGTGAATCATAAACGTACCTA
Organism: Protomyctophum bolini; assembly: GCF_963924005.1. Taxonomy (NCBI): domain Eukaryota; kingdom Metazoa; phylum Chordata; class Actinopteri; order Myctophiformes; family Myctophidae; genus Protomyctophum; species Protomyctophum bolini. The sequence goes on from NC_137865.1 coordinate 31,517,689, forward strand.
ACCTAACCTAACGGAACATACGGCTGAGGGAACATATGGGCTGACCTGTCCTTACCTGTATACCTCCTGTGTTTCATTCTCACTGTTGTTGCTGCTATGACCCTATGACACCGGAATGTCCCTCCGGGATCATTATATGTGTAATTAAATGGTTGTACCTCATCTTATCGTACAGTATCTTATCTTATCTGGATCTGCTGCTGTCATAATTACCTCTGCCAAAAGTAAATGAGTCTATAATGTTTTTGGTATAGCCTTGTGCTCGCATGCTATCTGAAGTATTTTATCTCTCCGTCAGCTGGTTGTGATAAACTACTAGTTAGACATAACATTACTATGTAGACCAGAACAAGGACAGAATTTAAGTTAACTTTATCTACCAATGGTTTTTCTTCTCAGTTGTGACAGCTAAATGTTTTTCCCTTAGCTTCATCCTCCAGCTGACAATGTTGTTGTCATCAGAGGTCATGGCAGGGTAGGCATTTAAGACTCACTTAATGGAATCCCTTGGGACAGCTGGATTGGACATGTAGGCCTAAGCTATAAGATGTGACAGTGGGTGGGTGGGTTACATTACATCACTCACTACTAAAGCCATAGTTAGCACATACAGTACAGAGAATATTCCTTCACATCACTGGTATAAAAAATAATGTTAACATTAAGTAAGTGTGTGTGTGTGTGTGTGTGTGTGTGTGTGTGTGTGTGTGTGTGTGTGTGTGTGTGTGTGCGCGCCTGTGCGTGCGAGAGAGAGTGAGGGAATTAATGCATTTTTATTCATGTGTCTCTTGTCGTAAAGACCCATGCCTTATTACGGTATTACAAGACACCAAAAACATAAATAAACAATATCACTTCCTACACAGAAACTGCACAAAAATAAGTGTGTGAGTGTGAGTGTGTGTGTGTGTGTGTGTTTGTGTGTGTGTGTGTGTGTGTGTGTGTGTGTGTGTGTGTGTGTGTGTGTGTGTGTTACAGTGTACTGTATACAGTCAGGATGTGAGAGCTCTCAAGCACTTCATATGTGCCCTGGCACACAGACACTTAGAGATTACATGTATGAAGGAACTAGGCGTACCTGTCAATGTGCTCGTGTGACATGTTCTGTCCTGTCATGTCTGTGCAGATCCTCATGGCTCACACACATACTGTAGTACACACTGTAGTACACACTGAGCAAGAATAAGGGCTGGTGAATAAGCAGGGTATATGTGTGCGTCTGTGCGATGTAATCTCCTCCTCTGCCCTGTGCATCGGGGCTCCTCTCGCTGGCTCTGCAGAGGCAGGCGCAATGCTGTGATTCAGTCTGCTGAGATGCTACAGGCGCCTTCCACTATCTATTGACAGATAACACCATTTCTCCTCCCGAGCTGTCCCATTTAAATGGAGCTTAGATGCGATAAAGCATACTTCCATGAAGGAATAATTGCTAAGCATAACAGGATTGCCTATACGATGTGATTAGTAGCTTTTGCAAGGTAAGCACCTTTTTCTCCTGCTACCTCACGAGTGCTATAAGTTGTAGTCTCATATCGGCATGCATGGATAAGAGAAGAGACTGCGGGACTCCATGTATAGGATTACACTGTTTTTTCCATGCTGGTTGAGTAGATGTCAGTCAGCGCTAGGGTGACGATGGATTGTGGCATTCCTTTGCGTAAGAGACTGCATTGCACGATATTATTTGCAATATGTTTGAAGGCATAAATGGGTCGAACAGTGCATTATTATACACTACAAAAAATACAGTTCCTTGTTACCTCAATAAAGATGAGATTGTTTGGCTTGTTTATTTGTGATCCTTAAAGGATACAATTGTAATTTGTTTCTGTTAAAAGTTTCTGTTTGTGTTGTGTTCTCATTTACATGGTGTGTACGGTAGTAACCAATTGTATGCTTTTGTGTTTACAGAAGGAATGGCTTTGTCTGAACTGCCAGACTCAGAGGGCTCTGTCCGGACAGCTGGGAAACTCTGGAACGATGTCCCAGCCTTCACCTACAATGGCAGAAACCCAGCCTACACCTGCACCTGCAAAGGTGGAGACCACATCTGCACCCACACAAGCAGAGCCCCCACCTACACCTGCCAAGATGGAACCCCAGCCTATAGCAGCTCCGTCCCAGATGGAGCCAGAGCCCACACAGACACCCACCAAAGTGACCCACCCTTCAGAAGAGGCCTCTGCACAACCCACTGCACCCACCGCAGCCCCTGTGGAAGAGCTGATCAAGATGCCAAAGGGTGAAGCTCCCAAGGACGATGTCCCTAAGACTGTAACAGTGGAGGGTGAACCAGAGGCAGTGAAAATGGAACCACCCACGACGAAAGCTGCTGTGGAGCCCAAGCCGGAGCCCCTGATGACTGAGGGTGAAGCAGATGCTGCTGTCCCTGTGACAGAGGCCATGGTTTCACGCACGGCCTCCATCACTGCAGAGGTCTCCACAGCTGGAGTTGTTCCAGAGACTGAAGAAGTTTCCAAAGCCGAGGAGGCGATGCATGAGCCCCTGAAGACTGAGATTGAAGTCGGTACAGCCACAGCAGCTGCTGTCGTCCCTGTGACAGAGGCCAGGGTTTCACCCATGCCTCCTATCGCTGCAGAGGAGGACTCCACAGCTGGAGTTGTTCCAGAGACCAAATCTAAACCTATTCCAGCTGCAGCAGAAGTCTTCGCCTCACAGGGGATCACCGAGGAAGTAATGCCTGGTGATCGCATCAGAGGCACAGAGACGGAGCCAACAGAAGCACTGCAGAGGGAGATGGAGATAAAAGCTAACCAACAGCAGACGGAGGAGCCAGCTCACAAGACGGACCTGCCTGTCAAATCAGCTGAGTCCAAGGAAGCAGCTGCCTTATTGGTTGAAAAGGCAACTGAAGTCACCCCAACCCCAGAGCCACAACCATTCATCACTAAGGTACTCATAAGGACATTAACCGCACGCACGCACGCACGCACGCGCACACACACACACACACACACACACACACACACACACACACACACACACACACACACACACACGCATACATACTGTATCAGCATCAACATCCCTAAGCGTAGGATGTAATTTGGCCTTACATGTTTGGTGTTATCCTTTTAGCCTAAATGTCTGTACCTCTGTGCTGATTACATTTCTGACTAAGTATTCAATTAAAACATTGTGAAGATAAATCTGATATAAATTACATTATTCGGTCTGATTCGGTTCTTGATTGCTGGTTTTTGATTGCATGTACGCGTTGCACGTTCCTGAAAATTACCACTTAAAATAATGATATAGATAGATGGATGGATGGATGGATAGATAGGCCATTTTCTATGTTGTACACTGATCACTTTAGTTCATTATGACATGAGCTGATATGTGTTTCTGTCCTCTTGCAGGAGCAGGATGAAACCAAAAAGGAACCTATGGGATTACCCTCTCTTCCTGTGGACCATGTTGCAGCTGTTCCTGTGACAGAAGCTGAGGCCAAAGTCAAGGCTGAAGATCATGAACAGGGTCAACCAGAGGTGTTACCCATATCACAAGAATTGCGGGTGGTCAGTAATAACAAAACCACTGAGAAAGAGGTGTCTAAAACAGAGAGAAGGCGCCTGAGTTTTCAACCAATGGAAGAGAGCAGTGGAAGTGAGTTCACTCCTTCTCCCTCACCTCAGGTACAAAGGAGGCGACTGAAGGCAATTCCTATCACATCCAGTAGTGAGGATATGAAAACCGAAAGTGCAGATTCTTCGGCGGAAGATGAAGAATTTATCCGTAGACAGATCATGGGCATGGTTGACGAGGAGGAAGCCTCTCTTACAGAAGATGAGAAACACAAGACAGAAACCCAGGAGGAAGCTATTAATGAGGCGTTGAATAATGAATATGTGACAGCAAAACCTCTGCCTGGAGAAGGGAGCACTGACAATGAACACGACTTGGTCCGGAGAGAATCCCTTCCAAAAACAGATGCTCCAACAGCTCAAAATGCTCCTGAAACTATTGTGACCACTGTTGTTTTCAAGAAAGCCACTCCAATCGTGAGAAGCAGACCAAGCACAGAAGAAGAGATGGAGAGTATTACTGAGTCACTGTCAAAGGGCTCTTCCAGTGTCCAGGTATCTAGCATCACTCCAGGAACACCCACATCAGCCTCGTCTCTAGAGGAGGACAGTGACAGCAGCCCCAGCCACAAGAAAGCCACCGGGGACAAACAACATCGCAAAGCTAAGCACAGGCATTCTGGACAGGCTCTTGCCACTATTGAAGACTCCTCTGAGGATGAGGAAAGGGTGAGAGATGAGGACGATCTTCTGGAAATGGTGAAAGACGGTGACAGGCCAACGAAGAAGAGCTTGATGAAGTCTAGGAGAGACAAGGATGAACTTAAGTCCCAAAGAAAACAAGTTGGAACGGAGGCAGAAATAGAGGCCAGGCGAGCTGTGCAGATGGGTCGCAAGCCTTCAATATCAGTGATACCTTTCACTCCCTCAGAGGATACAGTGACTGAGCCATCAGCACTAAAGAATGCTGAGGAAGCATATGAGGAGATTATTCGGAAATCTAAAGCTATTCCTGGCGAGAGTCCTCCTGATGTGGAGCCACTCTATGGAGGAATGTCAATTGAAGACTATCTTTACGAGTCCTTGGTTGTGGAGCCCGAAGCGATGGAAAGTGTAGCTCAACAGGAGGAACCCACTGAGCTTACCACCTCTGAACCAATGAAGAAACTTAGGTCTCCAGAGGATGTTTATGACGAAATGATGCGGAAGAAGAGGGAATTGATCATGATCGAACAAGAATTTCAACAGGCCCAGACTGCCATGGATTCCTCAGTACCAGAGGCTCCAGTTGCTGTGCCAACCTCTGCTGCTGAGACCTGTGTGGTGACCATTTCCTTGATAGAGGCAACTCCCACAGTATCCCCCACAGGAGAAACTGATAAGACTATGCCAGACACTGACAATTCAGGTGCACTTGAGGTGCAGATGAAGAAAAAGAAACGACCAGCTCCACCAAGGCCCTCTGAACCTCCCAAACGCTCAGAGGGGCCTGAACCTCCCAAACCTGTAATTCCTAGTACAGCAATTGGATCTGTTGCTTTTGTTAGGCCAATGATTCAAGTAGATCCTTCCCTTAGTAGATCCCTGTTCCCCATACCAGACCTCAAGATTACCCAGTGTTCCTCTGGTGAGGAAGAGGATGACAGCCTTATAGAGGAGTATGGTGTTGGTGTTTCCTCTGACATTACGCCCAGTGATGATTCAGAGACCAAGGATGAGCCTGACATTAGCCCTCCATTTTCTGATACTGCTGACATGGAGCCTATCAATGTTGTGTGTGAGATTCCAGAAGCGAAGCCAATCCCAACTCCAATTTCAGCCCCAGAGCTAACCACATACCCTGTATCACCAGTTTCTGCTCCCACCTCACCAGCAACTCCAGACTCCAGCTTAGCCTCCAATGCGTCATCGTCTTCTTCATTTCAGGCTCAATCTCCTCTTTCTTCAGACTCATCCCCAGTGTCACATTCACCACCTGACATCTCCCCACCATCAATTGCCCCCACTGTGTCTTTTCCTTTAACTCAGGATGCAACAACTGATTCTCCTCCTGCCACAGTTATAGTGACAATACCGGATGTTGTTTCTGATCCAACCAAAGCTCAAGTAGCTGCTCCAGTTCCAAAAGAAGCTCCTGTAACTGAAGTGCCAATCAAGGTCCCAATTCAGTCACCTGCCCCTCCGACAGTAGTGGTTGAAATGCCAGATCTGGTGTCATCACCATCTGAGATGCCTATTGAGGCTCCAGCTCCTGTGCAGGCACCATCAGCACCAAGTCCAGCACCTGGTGTAGTCTCAGCTCTGCCCACAATCCCAGTCGCACATGTGCCTATTGAAGCACCACCTACAACTGCAGTGTCCACTTCAGTTCTAGCCCAAGCTGGTCCAGTTATAGTACAAATGCCAGACCTGGATTCAACTACATCTCCTGTCTCAGCACAACCCCCAATGCCAGCTTCTGCTCTGATAACTACCCCATCTCCAGCCCAGGCCACAGTGGAACACCCATTACCTGCACAAATAGCACCCCTACCCCCAGCTCCGAGTCCGCCAGCTCACATGCTGCCAACAACCCCAACATCAACCACAGTGGTCAAAAAGAAAGTTCCCCCTCCACCTCCACCCAGATCTACATCAGTTTCATTGTCTGAGACTACCAAAGAGCCCTTGCCTGTCAGGGCTATCCAACATGTCTCTCCAGCTACGACCTCTGCAATAGCTATGGGCATTACAGTGGCTGGACAGCCTATGCAGTCTGTGTTTATGGATACACAGCCCAGAATGGAGGACATGCAAATTGAAATGGCTGCTGCACCTCAAGTATTTACCCCGACTAAACAGGGTCATGTAATTGTAATTGTGCCCAGTGTGGATAATATATCTGGGACATATGCACAAGATGTAACTAGCTCAGTGCCCCTAGTGGTCACCAGTGTGTCTCCTATCCCCACTGCTGCTCCTTTTATATCCAGCATGGATACAGCCTCAGTATCTACTTCCGCTGTGTTAGCTTCAGCCCCTCCTCTTAAAACCACAGAGGTGGCCAGAGCTTCAATGATGGTAGAAATTCCTGTAGTAGATACACCACCTCCACCTCCTCCACCACCACCACCTGTCGCTTCACCTAGGCCACCTGCACAAGCTCCACTTACAGCAACAGAACTCAGTCATGCAGTCAAACCTCCTCCACCCATACCCCCTAAGCCTGTTTCTATTCCAGCTGGGTTGGTGTTCAGCCACAAACCAGGGGAGAGTGTAAAGCCGCCTCCTCCTCCAGTGGCTCCGAAAGCTGCAACGCTACCCAGGACCAGGGAACCTCCAAATGCGCTGTCACTGAGTCTAACTCGCCCAGTGGACTCTAAGGTCACTTCATCTCCCAAATCCCCTATGTCCCCTAGATATGCTAATTGTTTGCAAACGTATGTGGTGATAACCCTGCCATCTGAACCTGGCTCCCCAACAGAGAGTATAACAACAGTTCAGGCACCTGTCAGAAGAGGCTCTATCCCATCCATAAGGTTAGCAGGGGTGAGAACCACATGCTCAGAGCAGAAAACACCTACTGAGGCCTATTCAGCCCAGGCTATGGTCAGGAGAGCATCTGTGCCCACGGTAAGGCAGCCACCACTAATAGCTGCAGTTACAATACTTCCACCACCAGTCATTGTGGCCGATGTCATGACACTGACGGCAAGTCAGGTAACACCTATTCAGGTACACAGGGTTTCAGCTCCAATTAAGAAACCATATGTACCATTGGCAGCCCAGTCACCACAACCACCAGCCCAGCCATCACCACCATTGTCTGAAGTCATCACCATGCCTCCAGAACCAGAAGTCGTTATTCAGCCACAAGTTGCACACGTCACCGCCAGAAGACCATCTATACCATCTATACCAACTGTTTATCATCAGCCACAAACAATGCCGATAGGTATTCCAGCTGAAGTGCCACTTCCTCAGGTCCCAGTGATGCCAATGGAAATCGTACAACCACATGCTGTGGAGCAAATGGTTACCATACCACGACAGCCGGAACAACCCTTGGAGATGACATTTGCCCAAGATACTAGGGCTTTTGTCCCCTCTGCTGTTCTGCCTCCACAGATTGGAGCTGATGTACCGGTAGTTAGGCTAGAAGCTACGCAGGGTATTCCTACTGAATTCATCTCCACTGAGGCACTTACTTCAATCTCCCCAGTACCAGTGATTCAGCAACTTCCTACTGAGTATCTAGTTCCTCAACCTGAAATGATAACACCTTCTGCAGAGCAGTATATGCTATCAGAAGTAATCCCCACTAACTATGTTGCTGATGTAGAACTATCATCAGTACCACCAATTATTCAGCCCATGCCTACTTTGCCTGGAATGGTGCAGCAGATACCTGTGCAGCAATCATTTCTTGTACCTGAAACAGACATCCACCCCGAACAGTATGAAATGCCTACAGCAATTATTACAACCATGCCTGTTGTTGGTATTCCAGAAACCTCCCCAGTACCTCAGCCTGTATGGGTTTTTGCCGAATTTACTCCAATGTATGAAGTCACAAATGCAACACCAACACCAGCAGTCGCAGAGATAAAGCCAAGAGCTGCATTTGCTGAAATTTCACCATCACCTATCGTGGCAGAGGTTGCACCAATGCCAGTGCAGCAGCAGTTACCTACTGCTGCTTACACCTCACAGGACTATGGTGCACCAGTGCCATCAGTCGTGCCACAGTCAACATCTTTAATGCAAGTTATTACAATGCAGCGTGAACCTGTGATGGCTACAGAGGTTATAACAACAGAGACTGTTGTGAGGAGAGCTTCAATACCATCAATAGTGATGCAGACTCAGGCAGTGGCTGGAGGGATGGCTTTCCCACCACAGTATGAAATGCCAGTTGGCGTAATTAAAACTGAGGCCACCACTACTAGAAGAATGTCTATATCTTCCATCGTGCAGCCTTCATATACTACTGGAGAGCTATTGACCTATCGCCCAGACTATGAAATACCCACACAGGTGGTTGCACCTGAGGCCGTTTCCACCACTGGGAGGGAGTCCATAACCATGCAACAGCCAATCCCAATGGGCCAGGTCATCATGCCAGCTGAAAGAGAGATAATCACAGAGCACCATGCTGTTCAAGTCCCCTACAGCACACAGCCACATGTGTTAACTTATTCAGCAGAATATGATGTCCCTCTGGAAATAATAACCAATGATGCTTACACCAGGAGAGCATCCATACCTACTGTCCAGGACATTCCACAGTCTGTACCTTTGACCCCTGTCACCATCACTAGAATTCGGCAGGAGTCCATTGAGAGCCAGGAGATCCGTGGGCCAGAAAAGGTCGTCTCCAGTATGAGCCATATGTACTCCTCCTCTATCTCTGCCTCGGCTCAGCCTCCTGAGAGCATGCCTAGCAGGGTCACTCAGGTGGTCACCACAGAGGTCCAGAGAACCACAGTGTCTGTTGTCCATGAAAGAATACCGCAGGTCCCACCACCCAGTGTTGCAATCACTATCCAACCAGACATTGCTAAAGTTCAGCCCCTGCCCAAACAGAATGGGAAGCTAATTTATCCTGGTGATGTTATTGATCTGCGTACCATTAAGGATGATATGAAGATGACCGAGCAAGGCATGGACCTGACACCCCCCGAGTCATGTCGGCAGTCTGTCTGCAGCGAATCGAGTGGGCGACAAATCACAGCAGTCCAGCCTGAGATAATTAATCTGAGTGCTGAGGTCTCACCTTCTGCAACACTCTCTATCGTCACGGACAGCATCACGATTGTCACCTGCTCAGCCACCATTGCATCATACAGCAGGACTCCGGCAGAGAAACCTCTCGATCTGCAGGGTAGTGTTACTTCCACTCCTCTTTCTCTCACTGCATACAGTCCTTTCGAGCCTCTCGCACAGATTGTGTACAGGCCCGTGAGCTCCATTTCCCCCGTAAGGAGCGTGGCATGCACAGCCCAAGATATACCAATGAATCTTTCTTATGACGCTCCTGCCTCCCTGGTGGGCAGGCAGCCAGTAGTGACTTTAGCCCCCGCGGCCATCACCAACGGAGGTGCTGTCCTCTCGTCAGAGCCCACAGGGGCCATTGACCTGTCCAAGTACAGACCTATGAGGGCCATGGTAGCTCTGTCCAACACCAGCCCCGGAGTGGTGACCACTGCGGTGCAGGACGACGGAACCCCGGTCGACCTGACGGCAGGAAGGAGGAGTGTCTGCTGCGATGTCATCTACAAGCTACCGTTCACGGGAAGCTGCAGAACACTGCCCCCAGTCACCAGCCAGCCTGACAACCGCTTTGGCTACAGAGATGACCACTACCAGTACGACAACGTGGCCATATATGGTGTCAAAGGCATGAATGGCATCAAAGCCTCCATGTCTGAGACCAACCTGGCAGAGACAGGACTGGTCCTCTACGAGCCCAAGAATGGTTATGACTATCTCAATGGATCCTCGGATGGCGCTATAGATCTCACTGCTGCTAATCTTTCTGCTGGTAAGTACGTGAGAGATTGCTGCATGTTTGTTATATTGTTCTTGTCGTGCTCTGTGCTTGATTTATGCCCTGCTCTTACGGGTGATTTATACTTGATTGCACACACCAAAAATAGCAGATCTACAAGCTCACAATGCATTGAAGCGTGACACATTGTGAGCTTATAGACTGAAACAGCTCTACTAGCTCAAAACTCATCACAGCAATGTTTGGTGCGCGACACTGCTGCACAACCAAGTATAAATAATGGGCCCTTCATGTTGTTTTTCACTGCTTAATGCTTTGCTCTCTGAAACTGATTATTTTCTTTTAAAAAAAAAAATCTTATTTTCATGGCATTTTTCAGTTCTCTCTGTACATCAGTTTGTTTCAAACTTTATTAATTTATGTTATTTTTTCCTCCTCTCCTCTGTTTCTGTACAGATGCATGTGTGTGCCTGCGTGTTCTCCCTCAACATTTTGGCTTTGCATCATGTTAGCTGAAATGAAGATGTGCATGCTTAACGGTTTTCGTTTCAAATCCAACGTGCATGAACACAAATTCTTATATAACTTATAACAAAAGAATTAAGATATATTTCATGGACTAAAAATTATCATCTTTGGCCTCGATGTGACAGGTAAAGCTCTCGACTACACCAGCAGAGCTGCTGGAGCTTACTATGGGATGAACACTGCTCCATACTCCCAGGTCCCCGCAGCTGGTTTCGGTGTATATAGCACTCTAAGAACCTCAGATGGAATAGTGTACTCCTCTGTAGCAGCCCCAGTCCCTTCTGCCTATGCTATAACCAGTCAGCCAGGATCCATCTTTATCACCGCCTTACCGGCTACGACGCCTATCCACGACCAGCCAGTGCCACACGCTTTCGGCTTTGTTCCCACGACGGACCCCGGCCAGATCATTCCTTATGACTCAGGGCTGTCCAAGGAGCTCCTACCCACCGCTCTGGCAGACATAATAACAGGCTACCCCGAAATGTACTCGGACACCACCCTGGAAGCCATAGCAGCCTCGCTGGATGCTCTCGCATCCTCCCCCATGTTCCCGGGCTTGGACAACGCCAAGATGGCCCAGTACCACATGGAGCGGGAGTTCCTAGAGCTGGAGAAGCTGAAGCAGCTTTGCCTGGCCGAGGAGCTCGAGTGGGAGCGGCAGGAGATCCAGCGGTACCGCGAACAGGAGCAGCTGTTGGTCCAGCGGGAGCTGGAGGAGCTCCAGGCCCTGAAGCAGCAGCTCCTCCTGCAGCAGGAGGAGGAACACCATGCCCACATGGTGGCCCAGCAGGAGACCTATACCCAGCAGAAAGAGCAGCTAGAGCAGATCCAGCAGCTGCAGCTGCAGCTCCAACGTCAGCTAGACGAGCACTATGGCATCAGCAGCACCACCACAGGGAACCTCCTCGAGGCCAAGTATGCAGGGGTAGGTGACAGTGGTCAATACTGGCCCGTTAAAGACGAGTCTCCGGCTCCACCCGCCATCACCCAGTTCGATGAAAGTCAGGGCCAGCTTCAGCTTGCTAAAAAGCTCCCGGCTGGGTCCAAGCAATCTGACAGGGAAACAGGGAGAAGGATAGTGGATAGCGGGGTGCAGACGGATGACGAAGATTCAACGGATAAGCAGCTTGTAGGGAGGAGAAAGAGGAATAAGAGGAATGCTGACAGCTGTGCTCAGAGCGACGACGAGGATCAGGATGAGTGGGACACCCCCACTCGGGCCCGTCGGCGATCCCGAAAACACAGCAACGATGGGAAACATGGCTCTAAGGTGACCAGCATCGCCATCCAGACCGTGGCAGAGATCTCCGTCCAGACGGACCACTCGGGCTCTATCAAACGGCCCGTCCAGATGGAAGCCAAGGTGGAGATCATCAAGCACATCTCAGCCCCGGAGAGTTCCCAGAGAGGAAGCAGCAGCCTGAGCTGCCAGACGGACTCGGACAGGAGGCACGTCGAAGTGGGCTACAGCGCGCACCTGACGGCGGACGGCCCCATGAAAACCAGAATCATCTACTCGCCTGTCTCCCCGCTGTCCCCCGAAAAGACATTGGGAGGTCAGAGGATGCTTACCGCCGACCCATCCAGATTTTCATCTGGGCCTAGGATGCTGAAGGCTGGTCAGAAGTCTATGTCTGACCCCAAGTCTCTCAGTCCTACCACCGAAGACAGAATGGGATACTACGCAGACAGCTACTCTGTAAGTTTCTGATGAAAATATAAAAATTAAGAACTATTATACATATACTGTACGTATACTACATATACGCATACTCATTTCAAAAGACTGGGAATTATTCCAACAGATATATAAAGAACATGTATGTTCATTTCAGTCAGATAACTCCCAAATTGTAAATATGAGTGTGAATATTATATTATAGAGCGTCGCAGTCGTGACACAATAAATACAATGTTTTGGAATTATTTCCTGGGCCCTCGTCGTTCTGAAAGGGGACAGGACTGCGACGCTCTATAGCACCTGCTCAACACTTTAGAAGACAACTAACTATTTAAGAGCAGGTAGATATTATAAATAACAACAAAGCCCATGGGAAAAGAGAGCCAATAGGAAAAGCCCACTGGTGGTGGTGGGAGCAAACAAGCAAGGGTAACTGTAATATTATTACTGAAATGTTATAGGCCTAGTATTAGTTATACTCCTCATTACTGGGAAATTTGCGGAAATGAGCGCCATCTAATGTAAACACTAAAGACACAACATCGTCAAAACATCTCCTTAGCGGCGTGGGGTTGACGCGTCCTTTGGCATTCAATGAGTAATCAGTAGTTTTCATATCAAGGACTTATTAGCTTATTAGCCTGTGGACCCCATTTGAAAAGATATGCCAGGGACCCCCCATAAGATATTTGTACGGCTCTAACAGTGATTCTCAACCATTTTAATTTCAAGGACCGCCAGTTTGACATGCATTAGGCTATGGACCCCCGTTTAATGGCATGTATATGTCTGGGACCCTAATATATACAGTAAATTCAATGTTAATTTAAGTCTGAGAGTGTACAAATGTAACCATTTAGTTCCATTCGTACACTCCCAGTTAGAAGTGGGGGGAAGTAGGGGGTCATACGTTGAATACAGGATGTAACTTGCAGTGTAGGCTGCACAAACACACACCAGTGTTGCGGAGGTGGCGACCATGGTGAGTAGTGTGAGTTGTGTGAAGCTGCAGGAAGAAAATAAAAAATATAATACTGCTTGTGATGCAGGCGCACATGCAGAGTCATGATTGTGAGGAACAATCAAGAATCCTATAAGAAATGCGTCGTGTCGGTGTGTAACAGAAACGGGGAGTAATACGTAATGTTATAATATTACTTTTGAAAAGAGTAACGAGTAACAGGCCAACACTTATATAATTAACTTAACCGGGGAAGCGTCCGTTAGATTTTTGCGTTGGCTATTCAAACATAGCAGATATACAGGCTCATGAGCTTGTACATCTGCTATTTTTGAACATTTTTGAAGAATCTCGAAAGTGCCGATTTGGAAGGCATTTGTAGAACCGGCATCAGGCCTTCATGTGTTAATATCAAACCATCTATTGCATTTTCCTTGCGTTTCTAGGTCCGGGGCTCTCCTTCTGGCACAGGTAAGAAGGTCAAGCGGACTCTTCCAGACCCTCCTCCTGAAGACGACCCTTTGACTGCCCGCTCAGGCTACAGCACCAACTCCGCCCGGCGCCGCCTGGCCCGCAACACAACCATGGCCCGGGCAAAGATCCTACAGGACATCGACAAGGAACTAGACCTGGTGGAGAGGGAGTCCTCCAAGCTCCGCAGAAAACAGGCCGAACTGGACGAGGAGGAGAAGGAGATCGACGCCAAGTTGCGGTAAAGATCCTTACAGATCGTGTTGTTTTTGACAGCTAATTTTGATTTTTGTTTAGTCATAGTCTTTTGAATAACATTTTATTTCGTTTTAGGCATATTTTAGTCATCTGAAATGAGTTTTAGTCGACTAAGTCTACAGTTTTTTTTGTCGACTTAAACGTAATAAGGCAGGCCTTGATGGCGTCGTAATGGCGGATTTTACACTTGTTTGCAAGCTGAAAATAACAGTAATAACCCGAGGGAAACCAAACATAAAATTACATTAGTTATACTGGATCTCTTGTCCACCAGTCTCTACTTTTTATTTGTTGACAAATTTGTCAATATATTTAGCCTTAGTTTTAGTCACCATATAGCTTAGTTTGTATTTAGCCTTTATTTCATTTTGCAAGTAAAAAAAAGGTAGTCGACAAACATTTTTCGTCATAGTTTTAGTCGGCGAAATCAACACTACTTAAATTTAACAAAGTAATTTTCCAGACATCTTGGCTGTAACAAATTAACTAGAACATATTGCGTTTGAATGTACTCACCTTGACTCAAGTGGATAGGAATCCAACCAATTGAACCCCTCCCCCTTCAGCAGGCGTCATACTCCCCACATCAGCAGGCGTCATACTTGAATCATCTGCATCATTCACTTCTCATCTCCCCATTCTGATAGCTTATGGGGTAAATGGCTGCCTCGGCATCACTCAATGAGGCACCTCCACATGCACACATAGTAAAGGTACTACTGTGTGAGCACCCAAAATCATCAACCCATTTTTATTGTTGAAATAAATGAATGAAAAATTATTTTTAAATTGTGGGCAGGTACCTGGAGATGGGCATCAACAGGCGCAAAGAGGCCTTGCTGAAGGAGCGCGAGAAGAGAGAGAGGGCCTACCTCCAGGGGGTGGCTGAAGAGCGAGACTACATGTCAGACAGCGAGGTCAGCAACATCAGAGAGACCGGCAGGAGTGACGGCCTGGAGAGACCCCGCACGGCCCCCCAGTCGGAATTCGATCAGTTCATCCCCCCGGCGCAGACAGAGGCGGACTCCACGTACTCTACCCTCAACAGTCCCTACTCCCACTACGGCCAGTATGTGCCTCAGACTGAGGCCACGAGCCACTTCACCCAGCAAGGCCTGTACCAGCAGCAACAGTCGCTATACCAGCAGGTGTCCCCTTACCAGAATGTCGGCACTCTCTCCCTGTCCCAGGCCCATGCAGCGCAGGCCAGTACATATCAACACGCTCTGCTCTTGCAGCAGCAGGGGAAGCAGAGGCAGACCACGCTCTCTGACATGGAGCCCAAGATCACCAACTACGAGGTCATCCGCAACCAGCCCCTGCTCATTGTTCCCACGTCCACGGATAGTGGCTACAGTGTGGCCCACCTGGGGGGCAAGTATGGCAACTTGGACTTGAGGCTTGGTCTGGAAGAGAGGAGCATGGTTTCTAGTCCGATGTCCAGCATCTCCGCAGACTCCTTCTACGCTGACATTGAGCACCACAACACCAGGAACTATGTGCTGATAGAGGACATTGGGGAGCTGACCAAGGGTTCCACGGGCCTGGGTACCGGAGGCCTGGGCTCAGGCTTCAGCCTGCCAGACAAAGAGTTGTCTAAGGCAGACAGACTGCTCAGGGCAGCAGAAGCCAGGCGCACAGCGGAGGTACAGTAAATACCAGCTCCATCCTTCTTTTTTTCTTTTTGCATGTTATATTCTGTGTCCTGTCTTTGTTTCTAACGTGGTTGAATTGGAACTCTCCAATGGAATGCGGTGACTTACTCTGTAATATAAATAAGTATGAGGTGTGCCTCAACCAGTAGTGCTCAGAGCCATGCTTGGAACACAACTGATGACCTGTAACCATATTATTTCTAGTGATAGAAAATAGTAACACGTGTAGCAGTAAGTTTGATGTCAGAGAGGAAAATGCTTCAGGACAGTTGCACGTTCTCTCATTTTTCATTGCAGGTGCACTGGTGCACAAATCATTTTCTTCACATCTGGTCATTTGCTACAGTTGCTGCAGTGAAGCGACTCATTTGGAAGGCAGTCATAGCCAATTGGAATGAAATATGGCAAATCTAATCATCACAAGACTGTATACAGAGATTGTATACCTAAATACTATAAAAGTTAGTTAGGCCCATTTTGTTTTAGATTTTACGATCTGCGTTACAAGAGTTATATTACAAAACATAAAGTGGCACCACCATGAAGCAGATTTGACAAATCCCGGTGGAGTGTTAAATGTTCCTGACCGATCCAGCGGTGTTCGACCTGCAGCTGTACACAGTGAAATGCTGAGCAAAAGTGTTTATGCACCTGTTGACGGACAGAAGCAGCTCGACCCTGCTTCTGTTGTGATCAGAGTAGCAACAGCATTGTTTCTGTGTCATGCAGCATGACTAGAATTACAAGTAGGCAATGTGAGAGATTACTTTGTATGCAGTGCAGTATGTGACTATTTTCTACAGCTACACATTCCATTGTAGTATTCCAGGTGCTCAGTTATTTCTCTCCAATAATACCTTCGTAATGTGGTCCTTGGAGCTGAATCCTGTCTTGTCACTCATTGCTCCTCTCTTTCTTTATGCATGGTTTCATGTCCCTCTAAATAAAGCATAATACAATAATAAATATCATTTAAAATCAATGAATGTGGTGACTAATTGCTCCAACTGTGGCCAGGATACAGTAATATCACTGCTTATGGGCATTTAAGGCACGTTATTTTGCATTGTAACAACAATACTTGTACACTTGTAACATAACCGCCTCACACTTCCACAAAGCCCAGCACACCTACACACTGCACATTGACAGATAGAGGGACACAGACTGTGGCTCTTGTGCATGTGCACTGCACACAGACAGAGAGAGACTCACGTGTACAGCAGAGAGAGAGAGAGAGAGATGCCTCATGGCAGAGATTTTCACTCCACTAAGCTCCCTTTTTAGTCAATGAATTTCTTGTGTGAAAATGGCATTTAATAAATTTTTCCCCTGGTGGCATAGGTGGCAGATTTCTTGGGCTCGTCTCGGCTACAGGGTTATGGTAAAGGGGAAGAGGACACAATGGAGGACCCCTATGAGCTGAAACTACTGAAACAGCAGATCAAACAAGAGTTCAGGCGAGGAACCGATGGGCTGGAACACCTCACTGGCCTTGGCATTCCACAGTATCTGCCCAGTGACACCAGCTTCCGTCACTTCCCCAAAGGTGAAAAATACAGCATTGGAAGACTGACCCTCGAAAAGCAGGCTGCAAAGCAACTTCCCGCCGCTGTGCTTTACCAGAAACAGGTGAAGAACAAGAAGGCCATGATAGACCCAAAGTCAATTACCAAATTCTCCCCAATCCTGGAAAGTAGGGACCTGGAGCCTGACTATGGGAGTTACTTGGGCTCTGGAGCCTCCTCTGTGACCAATTTGGCTGCGAGGGCCCGGCTGCTGCAGGATGAGATCAGCTTTGGGCTTAGGAAGAACCTCTCTGAGCAGCAGAAATACCTAGGCAGCTCACTGGGCGCCAACCTAGCGGGTTCTCTCAATTTGGGCCAGTCCCTGGGCCTGGGGTCTACCATGAGATCCTCCGTCCAGGACGATGGCACCTACCCCAGTGGCACACGTTCTCGGCCCTCCTCGCGGCCCTCCTCCCGGCCCTCCTCCGTCTATGGCTTGGACTTGTCCATCAAACGAGACCTGTCCAGCTCTTCACTTAGACTGAAGACGGAGGGGGAGGTCCTGGACGCAGCGTTTGGCCCCGGAGTGGCCAGAGCCAAGCCCACTAGTCTGCCGATCAGCCAAAGCCGGGGCCGTATTCCTTTCGTGGCCCAGAACTCAGAGGAGGAAAGTCCTCTGAGCCCGGTGGGGCAGCCCATGGGTATGGCAAGAGCCTCGGCCGGACCCCTCCCTCCCATCTCTGCCGAGTGCAGGGACCAATTTGGGTCCAGCCATTCCCTGCCAGAGGTACAGCAGCATATGAGGGAGGAGTCTCGCACACGTGGCTATGATCGAGATATCGCCTTCATCATGGATGACATGCAGGGAGCCATGTCTGACAGCGAAGGTAAAGGCCCGAGGCTGTCGCAACAACTTGACTCTCTGGAGCTGCTTGTCATGCATGCTAATGCTGGGTGTTCTTCCTACTGACTTGTTTGTATCGACTGGCTTATACTCAATCATCTGTATTGCAGATCATTGTTGTTAGGTATCATTGCTCTTTTTGATTTTACTCTTTTCATGATTGTTACAGCCTACGTCATGTTTTAATGTTTGCATGCTATTCTGTTTGCTTCCCTGTCTTGCTCACCGATACATAATTCCCCCATGTTTATGTATGACACTACTGTGATGACTATATCCACCTTCCCTCTGTGATATGAGCATGTTTGTTTGTTTTTCATCTTCTTTGATTATTTTACCTCATATTGATTATGTGTAGGTAGATAGGCCTACTGTATTTGTCCTTCGATAAAAGAAGGAAGAAAATGAAAACAGCACAATATTATATCGGAACACGTCGGTTATACACGTGAAGTGCCTCATAAACAAAAAAATATCAGTTTGGATGATGCATCTGTCCAGGAGGATTCATCCATGAAATGTAGAATTGTAGCACTTTGCCAAGCTGTCTTAGCCACCCTTCTTATATGTAGTTGGCAAAGGACTCATTGTTAATATGATAAGTTGACAGGGAGCAGCCAGGGACTCGCACACCCCTCAATTACTACTGACCTGGAAACGGTGTCTTCCTTTGTAAGAAGTAGGTCAGCGCTTCAGGAAGGCATACTTCCCTAAAGCACCCTTACAGCTATTGTGAAGTGCAGACCACTAGTAGCAGCCATTTTTGAAGGGATACTGCTGAATCATTGCGTCTGATTGTACTTAACGTAAGTGTCCTGCAGATGCAGTCGAGCTGGTTTAGCTTGAGGTGATGCTTTTCTTTCCCTCCTGGCCAGTCATCAACGCATCTGCTGTTATGAAAGAGTCCAATGCTTATCATGGGGCTTATACTTCAAACCATATTGCAATGCAATGACGTTTTCTCCCAAAGATTATTATTATTATTGTGTAATAGCTGTTGGGATTATAAGCATATAGCCGAGCGAGTTTTAGATTTACACTTAGTACCACATTGTCACTATGTTGTGCTATGCTTGTTGTGTATCATTTCTAATTTCTGTCCTTCAACAATTCAACTATGCACGTTGTGTGATGTTTTGAGTTTCCATTTCAATAAAAGTGAATGTTGTCTGGCTGTTGGTTGTTGCTGTGGATGTCTACTGCTGTGTGAAATGTGCATGTCCCTGTATGACTTAAAAAGACTGACGTGCTCTTCATCTCCTTCCCTGGGGTTTAAGTGTGGGATTGCTGCCCTCCGTTCAGGTCTAGGGTGTCATTTTAAAAATAACTTAAAAACTGTACAGCTCTAAAGCCCCAACCACCCCAAAAGGTTGAGGGACGAGACGTTTTTTTTAAGGTCAACCACACCAATGTAACTCATTGAGTTGTGGTTGACCTTAAAATTGTTTTGTCCCAAGGACTGGTGTGGTTTGGGCTTTAGGATATTGTAGTATTTGAACATGACAAACTAAAGAGACTGCTTTAAAGCTGTATAGTATAGGTGCAGTGATGCCTGTGTCCTGAGAGACTCCAGATCTGATTAGTGATCTGTCTTTTCTAACAAGTCAGTATGAGCAGGTAGAAATATACAACATAAACAATGCAGGACGAGTGAATTCTCACTGACGGAACACTGGCAGCCTTTGGTATGAAGGCTGCCGAGGTCTTGTTATGATCTGCCTTCATAACCAGCTATACCTATTAGCACGACAGTTACAAAACATTATACATTATGCATAATGTGCATAATGAATACAATTATGCATAATGTTTCATAATAGCATACGGTGTGGACATTCTTTGTTTTACTGACCATTTTGTGAGGGAGTAGTAGAGTTATAAAGCTAACGAGAATGATATTTGTCTTGACACCACATACCCATCTGCCTTGATTACAGCGCTAAGTGACTCCATGCTGGCTTTGAACAGAGATGAGGCCAGAATCTTTCATGAAAGTATCAGACACGGTAGAGTATTTTACTAGTTCAGTTTCAAAACCACATTTAATTTCATGACATATTATTTTGGCCTTATATAACGATTTTGCCCGAATCAATAGGTCTATTATACATACAGCACCTCTTTCATACATTTCTCTATAGAAATGTAATATGTCTGAAAGACGAATGAAGTAAGCCTTAAAGTTGTATAGGCATAATTAAGCATGTATCTTATACGGACTACTGAGTTAAATGCATGAAAGTATATATTCACTATCACTATACAGAGATAACCTTAGCAATGACCCTATATAGTCTGTTAAGGTTATTGCATTTGTGCTGAATATAATTTCTGAAAAACATACCTATAACTTTGTATCACAGCTGGAGGCCCAAACTGGAATATAGAAGGTGAGCGTCCCGTAGCTACTTAGATTGTACTGTATGCCTCCACTCCACACCTCATGATTCTGAATGATCTACTTTTCTGATTGGTTTTGTAAACATAACACAAGCCTCATACTGGAATGAGACACATTTCAATGGGCCTGCCACAATACATCCCATAACAGTCGGTGTGTAGTAGTAGTAGTAGTAGCCCTGCATATATCAAATCCATGCTGGAATGAACCCATCTCGATGGTGCCGAATATGCTGAATGTGTCATAATAGTGACTCAAGCGATAGCCTACATCATTCTTTAATGATTGCACATCAAAATGGTCCTGTACGCATATCCATAGCAGAGCCATTTCATGTTCATGCACTATCGCAGTGGGCATATTGTACTGTCATGCATTAGGGATGTGTTTGGGCATATTATTTTTAATAAACGTGTACACTGCATGTGTCCACGGTTATCCACGGTTAACCGCAGTGTGACATCATATATATATATTCAAATTAACATTGCCGTGCACACTACAAGCCTTGGGCACAGCAACAATATCATGAAATTGTATGTAGCGCATCTGATGCCAGTACTTGGATGCAGTGAGGAGACAGAGCCTAGTATATAGTCTGAGAACTGCCAACGGTTGCTTTGAAAAACAGAATGAGCGTGTAGCACTGTTGGAGCTACCCCTTATTGTATAAGCTTACAATTATAATATTTGAATGATTTATATCATTTATATGGCTTATTTTATGTTATTCAGTCCTAAACAGATAGTGATTTATTTTTGTGTACACGGTTAACCGTTTACCCGCCCCCATCCCTTTCATCAGGAAAATGTCTGAATTGCAATACAGTAAATGGCACATATTGAGGTCGTTGATCACCATAGTAGCAGCTTTTTGTGGAGTCGTGAGTGTTGGTGTTGTTGCACTTTTACTCAACATAATGTGCTTAGTGCAGAGGTAAACATCTGACTGGAGCTATGTGCCTAATGGGCTACATTTACCTTCAACCATTAGACCTTTGCTGCACAGCATGACGGATGCACTCTCCCACACCTCCAGCAGTATTAGATCAGTCAGATAATGTAAAGAGACACTTTGCAATGCATGCAGCACACTTCCAACCTGAGGCAATTGTACAACCAGGCTACGACTCTCATTTATCTAAGTCTAGATCTAGGTCATGAAACGAGCTAAACATCAAAACATTTCCCAAAATCCAATGACAACATTTTTCTAAACGTGTTCTTCACAGACAGTGGAAGTGCACAAGATTGGTTGTTCCGCGACAGTGATACTGTGTACGCGACAGTGATACTGTGAAAAAAATGCCGATCTACAAGCTATGTGCAATTTTCACAGGATATTCAAAACAATATTTGCTCAATATTCATCCAGTTATGCCATATGTTCACCTATTATTCCCACAATAGTAAGTTCTAGGGTACAAAAACAAAACAATAGATATCTAATGGCGTCCGAATGGTGGATATGGTTTCTGAAAGGTAGGCTACTAGAAGTGCACAAGCAGCAACATGAGGCCAAATAAAAAAACTACACATAACGTGTGTGTGTGTGTGTGTGTGTGTGTGTGTGTGTGTGTGTGTGTGTGTGTGTGTGTGTGTGTGTGTGTAATTGGATAGGAGGTTTGACATACTCCCAGATCTCCCGCCCCCACCATCCCTCTTCCACACACAAACACTCGCACACCAAGACTGTATAATGTAGCATTAGCATAAGTTGTGTTGGTGAATGGTACTACTATCCAGACATTCACTGAACCTGCCCCCATCTCTTGTCAACTGCAATAGAGTTTGTTATTAAGGCAGCTCTTTTCTCTATTCCCTATTTAATGTAAAGTTGTGAATTCCAGAAAGCTCTCGCAGACTCAGATGGGGTGCATTGCATGACATCCAACCAAGGCATGCTGAACCAGTTCAAATGCAATCAAAATGCATCCATCCTTCATTCAGTTGTTTTGCAGTGATCATCTGATCTCACAGCTGTCTGAGCCACGGATAGGATGCGACAGATCTGTCTTGATCACCTATCCAGTCAGGACAGATCTCAGAGATCTTCTTGCAACTGAGAGAGAGAGAGAGAGAGAGAGAGAGGAGGGAAGGATGTGCGTGCTGCAATTGGTGATCGAATAAATTGTACTATAGTTGAACACGTGCATGGCTCTGTCATAGCCTTATTGGTGGCAGATTAGTTTCTGCTGCAACCAGCACGTGTGGGCATTAACACGGTTAAAGCAGAGACTAATCGAGCGCCAGGCTGTGACTCTGCGCGTGTGTGTGTGTGTGCGTGTGTGTGTGCGTGTGTGTGCGTGTGCGTGTGTGTGTGTGTGTGTGTGGATGATGTTTGACCTCTGCCTCTCCCTGCATAGCCTACCACTTGAGGAGAGAGGATACTGACTGGTTTGATAAGCCCAGAGAGGGACGACCACATAGCGGACACATCCTAGACAGGAGACAGGTAAGATATCCTCCCCTAACACCAATTATTCATCTTCAACTAAAGCATTGAGGGCTCCATTTCCATCACCGCTAAACCCCTTATCCCTAAACTTCTTTACCTTTTTTACTATTTTGAAAAACTAGTGCCACGAAATGCCAATCAACTTTTGACTGTACATTTGCATGCACCACTACTGACGACCGTAAAGGCGGCCGTAGTGGACACTTTTTCATGATTGGCTGCCTCCAGACTGCATCTAAGCCAATGGGAGACTTGCGTACGCTATACCGTAAAACCATACTCTGAACACCGCATTGCGGAGCGAATAGCAGAATCTAATGTTATGAATTCATGAGCTAACTAAAGCTAGAGGAAAGCCATAACAAAACACAGTGAGTGAACCAACAAAAGAGCTTGTTGCGCCTGGCAGTTATGACATGAGTCATTTTCTTTTCAAAAAAGATGTCAAAAGAGAAAACTTAGTAAAAATGTTTCAGAAACATGTTTAAAAAAAAGTTAAACAATGTGTTGCGATGTATTTTGAGTATGTAGATGAGCTATTGTCACTTACTGAAATATTGCTTAAGTGGTTAATTCATAAAGTTCGCTGGGAAACACAATTTTTTTCTCTTTTGGGAAAATGTGTGGGTACTCGGCAGCTGCCAAGTGGGCACTCAAAACATGCACACCTAACCTGGAGTGTCTGTTTGGTTTACACTGCCAACTCCCTTATTCCCTCTGTGACCTCTAGATGAAGCTCATACCATACGGCTTCCCTCACAGTCGCTTCAAACTGCAGAGAGACCTGAAGGACAGCAGCGTGTCAGGTACTGCATGCCAATTATCAGTGGGGGAAAGTAACTAAGTACATTTAAAGTACTGTATAAGTACACTTTTGAGATGCCAATACGTTTGTACTTTTATTGAAGTACATTTTGCATTCCGGACTTTTACTTAAATAAAGTATTTCTACATTGCAGTATTTGTACTTTTACTTAAGTTAAGTATTTGAGTACTTTCCCCACCACTGACAATTATGGTGGAACAACGGGGGAGACATCACCCACACAGATGAGATACGTCATGCAGCATGCTGCTGAGTACAGCCAACTCACCATGACCCTCCTACGTTACCACACACACACACACACACACACACACACACACACACACACACACACACACACACACACACACACACACACACCACTAGTTATTAGTCATTAAGCTTTATTTAGAATCCTAAAACATGCATACACACTCAAACAATGCAGTACATTTTAATCACTTTCAACCTGGCAGACACATTTTAGGAATCTCATTGTAAGTGAACATTTTCCAGACAGAATAAAATAATAAGAATTGTATTTATAATGTAAAAAGAGCAGCTCCTCAAGTTCATAAGCTTGTGTTATCTTCTCTATTCATTCAATGAGACACTTTAACCCCAGTGTCTGCATGTTGAGCAACTAATTTAGGAAAATAATAAAATGTGATATTTCTTTTTAAACGGGGCTTAAAGGACGACTTCACCCATCTTCATATAATTGCATGGTCCTGACTTATGCTCATAATAATATGGTACCATTTCTGTCTACCCTGTCTGTGTCACAGATGAGGCCTGTGGACAGAAACACGCCTACTAGTGACATCATTGATTGGGAATCCAAGCTAATAGACTGCAGTATTTATAAATTCCTGGAAAGTGTAATCAGCCCTCATGTGTATATTAGTCTTAAATGTTCCCCAGTCAGTTCTTGTCGGATCATTGTTTGTGTTGCATCTTTAATTGTAAAGTGTTATGTTCACCTGTATTAAATTTCCACACATTTTGTACACGTTTTTGCGCACACTATTATGCCTGGCTGTCCTGCATTTGGGTACTCACTACCACCAGATGTTAACCCATATTACACATATTTTTGGAAAAAAAAAAGAAAGAAAAAAGCCTAATGATGATGTCACTGGTAGGCCTCCTATGAGACACAGACCAAGTAGAAAGTAATGTTTAATCATGAGCATTAGTGAGGACCACGTGAAGATAGGTTGAAAATATATAGGTGAGTCGTACTTTTTTCAAGTTTTCAAATAAATAGTTTTTTTTTATTTACTAATGAGGGATTCTGTGCCTCCCTTTCTCTCAGGAAACGGTCTTGGGATCCGTGTAGTCGGTGGAAAGGAGATCCCGGGGTTCCGTGGGGAGATTGGAGCGTACATCGCCATGGTTATCCCTGGTGGGGTTGTGGAACAAACAGGAAAAGTAGTAGAAGGTAAGAGGAGCAACCGCAACAATAGATATTTTATTTAGAATGGATTGAATCTAGAGTTGCAATACCCTCCATTACTTACTTACTTACTTAATCCTCTTCATGCTGGATAGCACATAAGGTCTTCACCAATGAACGCCAATGCTGTCTGTCTACTGCCCAGTGCTGCACTTGGCCCCAGGTCCATCCGAGTTCTTTCATCTCTTTCTCCACAGATCTTCTCCAGGTCTCAAGCTTGAATTATGCTCTTTCAACCGGCAAAGCGTTTGTTTGATGAAAATCCACTGTAGACAGGCTTCATAAAAATCCACTGTAGACAGGCTTCATAAAAATCTACTGTAGACAGGCTACTTTTCTGTTAAGAAATTCCCTGCAGGTGATTATTTTTCTAAGTGTTGGAGTTTGGAAGTGCTCGTTTTTATTAAGGCGTCACCTTCTGCCTCCTGCATTATGTGCAAATTTGAAACAGGTGGTACACAGGGCCGTTCAGTGACTTTGACGAGCACTTCCAAACTCCAACACACAAAAATAATCACCTGCACGGAATAACATGTCTACGGTGGATTCTCATGAAACAAACGCTTTGCAGATTGAAAGAGCATAATTCAAGCTTGCCCTACAGCTGCAATGTTGGTGAGTTTAACGTTGATCAAGCTTGCCCTACAGCTGCAATGTTGATGAGTTGTACGTTGCAAGCAGATCGGAAATTTCAATGTGATCAATGGGTTGTAGTATTGCAACTCTAGATTCAACCCATTATAAAATAGAATCTAGTGTTGCAAATTGCAGCTAGCGGAGGAGGGGGATTGGTTTGTTGTTGTTCATCAGCTCCTGTGTGTTCTGTCACGAGATGTCATGAAATATTTTCTCTGCTAAAGGAAAATGCAAAGTGACTTTTTGGGCCAATATCAAACAGCATAAATTAATCCTCCATACTGTTACCTCTGAGAGCAATGCGATAAATGAACTGCTTGGATTTCAATCCGTTGAAATTAAGCCGAGGGAGGTTTTATTCCATTGATTTCTTTTTTTACAAATGCTCAGCTGTAGATGTACTTCTCAATGTCAGCTCTGACGAGTGAGCCAGATTAATGGTTTAAGCAGAAGTCTTCAGGCCTATATTAATTTAGAGTTGCCAATGCCATAAGCCTTCTGTCGTGGTGGGTGTTGTGAGAGGATCCAGCATTGTGCGTCTGTCGTGTTGTATTGCAAACACATGATGTCCCCACGAGAAAAAAACATGTCAAGCAGTCACCTCAGCCCGGCATAACACTGAGCATGCACGCACGCATGCGTATACTTGTGACGACTCTCAACTAATTTCCATTGTCTACATTAATTCTGTAAACCTCCAACCCTAAGATTAAGGGTCAGGGGCAAAGTGACTGGATGGCAACCGCAAGGTTCCCAGTTCAAACCCGGGCTCCCCCAGAGTTAGTGTCCTTGAGCAAGACTCTAAACCCCTAATTGCTCCCGATGTGCAGGCTTGTGCCTTGCATGGTTTCCTCCGGCATCGGTGTATGAATGGGTGAATGTGATGCACAATCTCTGTAAAGCGCCTTGGATAAAGGCACTACATAAATGCACCATATACCATTAATCATCAACACTACAATATAGGCTGACATAAACACTCTACTCTGTCTCTCTCTTTTGCTCTCTCTCACGCACACGCACACACACACACACACACACACACACACACACACACACACACACACAGGCACGCACCCGCACCCGCACACGCACAAGCACGTGCACACGCACGCACGCACGCATGCACACACACACACACACACACACACACACACACACACACACACACACACACACATACGTCAAAGACCCCTAAAACTTTGTGAGATCAAATGACAAATTTCCAGGATTTATTTCTTGAGCTTAATGGAGCACTTCACCCATTCTCAACCTTATCTTCATATAATTGGCCCTCACTAATGCTTATTATAAGATATGGCACAATTTCCGTCTACTCACTCTGCGTCTAATTGGAACTCATGGGCAGTTCAAAAACCTGCATACCAATGACATAAACGACAGTCTTTCTCTTCCTCAAAGTTATCATGTTAGCACAAGTTTGGAATATTATTTGAAATGACCAAACCTGCCTAGGCTGAACGGTCAAAAGCCCTCCTCAGAGTGAGTAGACAGCTAGAAATGGCACCATAATGAGCACTAGTGACTGTGAGGACCTTGCAATTATATGAAGATACTGTATGTTGGAAATGGTTGAAGTGGTCCTTTTAAGCAGAGAGGAGCCTGGGTATTTATGGTAATTATCACCATCTGAGGCTAATGGTCACAAGCTGTGATTGCTCGGTCCGTCTGCACTGCTCTGTCTCTACCACATGAGTCAGACATATTGCTAACATGCCAGAGAAGAAAGAGGCTAAAGGACAGATCATCAGAAGTGTTCCGTTAGATTGGGTGGAATGGAGGACGCCCATGCATAATCCAGTAGCAATAACCTACTAAACCCAAACCACATACTGATATATTATACTATTATATTATATATTGAACTCATTGCTGAATTTTTACATTTAACGTTTAGTTTTTCCCTTCCCCACTAACAGCTGACGCTGAAGAGACAGAGACAGGCTGCTCTGTGAGTACAAAGCCATTGAAGGTCACATCATTATTGAGTACACATCAATATCGGTGAAAATAATCAGGATTATTTTGAGACCGATTCGATACCGATATGGCATTTTTATGACCGATATGGCTGATTTCGATACACTTCTTTCTTTCTTTCTTCCTTTCTTTCTTTCTTTCTTTCTTTCCTTCCTATGGTGCAGTATGGTCACGGTTGTTCCACAATAATGGAGGTGGGAGTGTGGTTGTTGTTGCCTTGCTACTGGAGACACTTACACTATGACCATAAGTATGTGTTTAGCCTCACCGGGACTGTGGGACAAGCAACAGACGTGTTTCAGCTAATCAGCCTTTATTCTAGATGTCAATGACCTTAACCCTGAAATGATCCTAACATTATTCCACCCACGGCAAAATGATTCAGCAAGTAGCCTATTAGCCTGGCTAATAAGCCAGACTGAATAGTAGCCTATACCTTCTATACATTTTTCATAGAGTAAGGAAATTCAAAGAAAGGAAGAAATACAGGTCATGCTGGCTGCATTTTCTTAAGATTGTGCCACATTGTAATGTGTGTATGAAAATGCTGCAAAGAGCTGCAAATTCAATACATGCCTTCTGGAGCAAAGGGAAGGGACAAAGACATACTCATTTGGGCCTTTGTTGT
The DNA here is from genome assembly GCF_963924005.1 of Protomyctophum bolini. NCBI lineage: Eukaryota > Metazoa > Chordata > Actinopteri > Myctophiformes > Myctophidae > Protomyctophum > Protomyctophum bolini. The sequence continues at coordinate 31,546,084 of NC_137865.1, forward strand.
CTCAGCAGTTGGAGGGTTGCTTCGTAAGCAAAAGTCTAGTCTGAAGAGTAGGGTTAATTTCTGTAAGTGAGTAATGCTGGAATGAGAGCGTGATTTCGCTGTGCATACCCGGAGTGTCATTTGGGGTCCAAGGGGATGGCAATTGTCACCCCATTGTTTGTCACCATTGTCATGTTGATTGAAGATCAGCATTAGACAAGTGTTTTCTTTTCTGCAATCATGCTCCACTTTCAACCTAACATCCCTGATTTGGTCTTGTCACTGAGAGCACCGAAGTCCTGACGGTGTCAGTCGCTCATCGATCCTTCGATTCCCCTGGTTCGCGGAAGTAATTTCTCTATGGAGAATATGGGGTGATCTTAATATCGTCTACTATAAGCGTTGTGGTCCAAAAATAAACAAGCTGTCTCTGCATTATTGTCAGGGAGGTGTCTCTGTATCGTTTGCAACAGTCAGTCACTCATATGATACAGTCTGCTTCTAGCGAAAATGTAACTAATTCAGTAGCAGTAACATTAGCATTTTCTCTCAGTCAGTTGATTCTTCATATCCATATGAGTGAAGCGGCCGGGATGACATGTTTATTTTTCAAACACAGTTCTTATATGAGGCGATCTAAAATCCCCCTATGGGGAATATAATGCAAATAAAAAGTACATGAACCTGTGGATTTGCGCCCTCTACCGATATTGACGTCAGACTTCGGTGCTCTATAGTCGAGCATTTTCAAAAACGTAAAAATATTCTTTTTTAAATAGCAAAATAGCAGATCTTCAAGCCCACAATGTGTCATGGTGCAATATGTTGTGTGATCTTATATATAGTTGTACTGTTGTTTTATTTTTCCTCTTGCCCAATGTTGTACCTCTGGCATGCCATATCAGCCGTTCTCACTGTGAACTCAGAACAAGAATTGCACTAGGCTACATCAGTAGAACGCGCGTGACATTCTGTCCTTGAAGGAAAAGCTTTCCAGAATAATGATGTGGTTTTCTGCTTTGTATGCAATATATGTTGCAACCCATACAGAAAAAATAAAATAAAAGTTTTTAATACATAGGCCTACTTCAGAAATAGCTTAGTAGCTGTTTCCAAACATTGGCCAATTTAACTCAATTCAAGATTTCCAGATTTATCCACACACAAATGGAATTTCCTTCCATGTGGGGCAGTCCAAAAATATTATTTGCTGGATTGGAACACACAAGCACATTTAAAGCAAAACTAAAACTAACCATCCATCCATCTTCAACCGCTTATCCGTAGTCAGGTCACGGGGGCAACAGCTCCACCAGAGTGCTCCAGACATCCCTCTCCAGCGCAACATTAGTGACTTCCTCCTGGGGGAACCCAAGATGTTCCAAGGCCAGTGAGTCAATGTATTTCCTACAACTGCGCCTTTGTCTGCCCTGGGGTCTCCTCCCAGGGGGACGTGCCTCGAGGACCTGCCTATTGAGACGCCCGAGAGGCATCCTAACCAGACGCCCGAACCACCTAAGCTGTCTCCTTTCCAGGCGAAGAAACAGGGACTCTACTCGGAGTCTCTCTCGTGTGACACGGAAGGAGGAGTGAAATCGCCTCATGCGCTTTTGAGCAACTTAAAAGTGGATGGGAGGAGAACTCGGGTGTCTTCTCTATTCATATAGTCTAAGGTGACCACCAGCACAGTAATGTTTGAATGTCATGTTTCATGTTTTAAGCTTTGACACTGGTGGGTGTGCTGCAAATTAAACGGTCTTCTCTGCTTCTCAGCAGATTGCACTATGCACAATGCCAAATGTATTCCTGCTGGACAGGGAGTGGTGACATATGCTTGCAAACTGTAGAATATATTGAGGAATAATTGATGCTTCCTTTTCATCTCTCTCTCTTTCTCTCTCTCTCTTTCTCTCTCTCTCTCTCCCTCCTCTGCCCGCCTGCCTGCCTGCCTGCCTGTTCATCGCTCACCACAGGAATGCAGGTGCTGGAGTGGAACGGAGTTTCCCTGACTGGAAAGACCTATGAGGAGGTGCAGTGCATCACAGGCCAGCCATGTGCAGAGGTGGAGCTCTGCGTGAGACTGTGAGTCACGATGGTCCACCTCTTTTATACCTCCACCCCTTCTGAACCACCCACACATTTTCTATTATAGGTCCACCCCCTCTGAACCGCCCACACACTCAGCAGTGATGCACTGTTTCTCCACCTCCCTCCCATCCACCTGCTGCATAATATGCTCCTACTCCTGCCCTTCCCTGCCTCGCTGTTTCTCAACCAGTCATCCATGGAAAACTGATTGTACATGGCATAATTACGGAATTGGGAAAATGTTTTAACAGAGAATTCCGGAGTAGCCGGTTTCTTACCGTTAACTCTTTCAATCAGAGCTTTTGACGGATTTGTACAGCACAGCTCAGATCGGACTCACTGGCTGGGTCTTAGGCTCGCCTTGTTACAGAAGCCCCGTTTCATCTAGATGAGCCATTTTGCCTAAAACCCAGCCCGCCCCGTCTGAGCTGCGCTCTGGATGTTGTTCACGTGTACCACTCGCTCACAGCATGAAGTGACGCGTTGCTTTAAGGTAATTAATGTTAAATATATATATTTTTTTATGTTTGAAATATGCTAGATGTCCAGAGCTAAAAAAAAAACAAAGCGTTAAGAACCACTTCCCTACCTCTTCTACCAATCCTGTTGAGCTGTGAGTGTATTATGCTTGTAGAGTGCTATTAAAGTTTCCTGTTGTGTACCTCAATCCAGAGACCTGAATATGCTGTCCGAACCAGAGCACCCACAAGCCCTGGAGTACCATGTCCAGCTTAAAACTGGTACGCACACAGGATGTGAAGGTGTGTGTGTGTGTGTGTGTGTGTGTGTGTGTGTGTGCCTGTGTGTGTGTGTGTGTGTGTGTGTGCGTGTGTGTGTGTGTGTGTGTGTGCGCGCGCGCTCGCGCGTGCGTGCGTATCTGTGTGCATGTGTGTGTGAGTGAATGCATGCCTGTTGTTGACCATTTATGCTCTATTTTACGCTTAGTCGCATGGCGGTGTCAACCGTGTCACATGGAAATAGCCGCTCTACAAGCTCACAATGCACAGAGCTTGTAGATTTGGTATTTCCATCGTTTTGTTCCATTTTCTTTTCTTTTCCCTTTTTTTGTACATTTTAGAAACATTTTGATTGTATTAACTTTTTGCAGGTGGGCAACGCTCCCCTGGCGTGGACCCTAACCAGCTGGCAGCGGAGCTCCAGAAGGTGTCCCAGCAGCAGACCCCCGGCATGGCCGGGACAGGCGTGGGACAGGTTCTCTCTGCCTTGGAGCGCTCCGCCCTCCTCCACTCCGGAACCGGATCGGCTGCCTCCAGCGGTGTGCCGAGCCCCGGGCAACCCGCCTCCCCAGCCATAAGCAAGAAACAGCGGCACAGCTCTAAGGTAGATCCAGGCTTGGCTGCGTGCCATTTGGGGGGCCGGGGAGGGGAGTGATTCAATTCAATTCAGCTACTATTTGTGGTTGTTTATCCGGAAGATAATCTACGGCCCCACTGTGAGAACAAACACTGATAGCATACAGCAGTTTCATAGCTGCCGGGTTGATGCATGGACTTTCATGAACCTCCAAAAGAGCCCTGTTGTGCAGTGCTGAGATCTTTACGTATTATTTGAATCAGGAGTATCGATTTGAATGATAGGATCTGCTGTGTGTGTGTGTGTGTGTGTGTGTGTGTGTATGCACACATACATACATGTGGCATACAAAATTGGCACATTTTCACAGATTTGAACCATTCAGAAAATAATCTTTGACAAATTGCCCTAACTGCCCTATGTTTAATTACATTGTTGAATGATTGATTTTGATCAGACGGGCAGTGCGACACTTCAAATAATTGCATGCAGTAAACAAGGAAATACCTCTTTTTACTTTATTAATAAACTAATAAATTGACCCAAAAGTAACAACATTACTTTTGGGTCAATTTATTCGTTTATTAATAAAGTAGCCGTGTAGCCCAGACGGGCCTAGCGGTCCAGGTACCTATAGGCTCGTAATCCAGCCAGACAGACCCCTTTTCCACCGGTTGGTTCCCAATGGGAACCGGTTCAGTTCTTTTTGGTTTTTAGTCCATGAGCCAGAGCTCCAAAATTGGTGGGCAAACTATACCCTATATTAAATTGTTTATAGGATCAATACAAGTAAATTAATGATAACCCTTCCACAGTAGTAGTTTTTCATATTTTCGATTATTTTGCATATTTTCCTACATAATGCCTCATTTGCATATTTAAAAATGTAAAATTTGTAATACAATATAAATCATTGTCTTCGTGCAAGTACTCAATTGGGGAAGTTTAATGGTGATAACAATCTAATATAGGTATGGTTTTGCCCACTCAATTTTGGAGCTCTGGCTCATGGACTAAGAACCAAAAAGAACTGAACCGGTTCCCACTGGGAACCAACCGGTGGAAAAGGGGCCACAGTGTCATGGGTTCGAGTCCCGATCCCGACGTCCTTTGCTTCCGTCCCATCTCTCTCCCGTTTCCTGTCGACTTACTGTGTATCTATCAATATAGGCAAAAACATATCTTAAGAAAAAAAAAATTATAATACAGTAGCCGCGTAATAATGCCCTTCAGGATGATTGAACAACCTCGACTTTGGCTCGGTGTTTAAACATCCTGTCGCCATCAGTCATTATTTTTAAACAACTATACCGCTGCGTCATAAATATCAATTAAATTGAATTCAGTCTGACCAGAAGCAGGAATGAGACATATTCCCACCGGCGATACAAATCAATGACCAGAAGGGACACGGACACGGTGGCACTGTCTTATTCCATCTTCATCAGAACATATACATGAAAATCAATGATGAAGATCGAATAAGATGTTGTAGAACATTGCCCACACTTTTTTTTACTTCAGAGCTGCTTTCAAAATAACCAGCTCAACAAGATCTACCCACTGAAAGAATTGTTATACCATTGTTGATAATGATTTACCTGAGGGGGCTTTGGAATAGCGTTACATACAGTATGAGACAAATGCACTCGGAATGGGAAATAGAGGGGGAAATGGAATAAGTGCTACACTCTTTTTTTAATGTATTTTATTTTGCGGCTTTCGCCTTTATTTTATATTTTTTTATAGAGGGACAGACAGTAGGCTGACAGGAAATGTCACTGCCAGACTCGGACTACTGGCCAAGGTGCCTGGACCGCTGAGACACGGCCCAGGCCGTGCGAAACACTCTTGAAACCAAAAGATTGCATTGTGGGTTTGAGCTGACAGACCCATTTTATGTCAATAAAGTCACCTTAATTCAAGTGGCAGATGCCAAAATAAAAAATATATTTAAAATATAAAAAATGCAGTCCAATTTGGGAATGAGGCATTACCCCAGGTGAAGGAGTTTAAGTATCTCGGGGTCTTGTTCACGGGTGAGCGGAGGACGGAGAAGGAGATCACTGTTGTGACGAAAAGAGTTGAGCCAGTGTCATTGTTACGTCATAACGATTATGGCATGGGGGTTACCGTTGTATATGTTGCTGGCAAAGAGATGTCAGACATTACGCAGTACTGAGGAGAGATTGGCTGGAATGAGATGATGTATTATTATGTTGATGTAATGATAAGAGCACCCCTCACTCAACACGAACACGGGTGTGATTTTATTAGAAGACTACGTTCTAGTCTTTTAAAAATCTTTCCAAAATCTTTCCAGTGTATGGGAGGCTTTACACACTGTTTGGCTGCTACTGTCCCACCAATAGAACGATCCATAGGGAGGTCAAGGTCAAGTGGTGCGGCTGTAGTGTTAATCATGAAATATGACAGGCCAATTATAGTAGAACATGAAAATGATGTGCTGCAACTGTGTGTGTGTGTGTGTGTGTGTGTGTGTGTGTGTGTGTGTGTGTGTGTGTGTGTGTGTGTGTGTGTGTGTGTGTGTGAGACAGTTATACTTGGAACGTTTTCCAGCAGGCTTTTTTATCGCCATGAGATAAATTTAAATGCTTAATTTCATGCATCATTAGAGAAATAATATTTTACATACATTTAAAAATATTTTCCTTGGGTATACAGATGGGGCGCTAGCCCTCCAACGTCTGGCTTTCGGACTTACGTCATGTTATACTTAGAACGTTTTCCAGCAGGCTTTTTTATCGCCATGAGATAGATTAAAATGCTTAATTTCATGCATCATTAGAGAAATATCATTTTACATACTGTACATTTGAAAATACTTTCCTTGGGTATACAGATGGGGTGCTAGCTAGCCCTCCAACGTCTGGCTTTCAGACTTACGTCATGTGGCAGGCGCAGCCATGTCTATGGAATTTGTTTATAGCACTTGACGTAAATTGTTTGCCAGCGAAGTCTATGGATATTAATTTTGGTTTAGAGCACTTATGACGTAAATCGTCTGTGTCACACTCTGCCCATGCCCTGTGTATGGACACTAGGCCTGTGTGTGATCCTCCCCCTCTCCAGCTAAGCTCTCCAGTCTCCAGACTCTGATTTCCTACAGCCGTGCTCCCTCTGTGCCTAGTTGGCTAACGAGCCTGAGAGACTATTTCAGCCTTTGACTGCGTGCTCTCTGCGCCGGATCATTGTACTCTTGTTTGCTCGAGTTTTCATGTGTTTCCCTTGTGTCCTGAGTTTCGTCCCTGTGTATACTTCTGTTGTGATTATTGATTAAGTAAAGTCCTCGTAAACTGTACTCCTGGGTTTCCTGCGTGTACTGCATATGGGCCCAGTGCACACACTCGGGATCCTGACAGTTTGCCAAATTGTTGACACTAAATGTCGACATAAGACGTCATGTGGCCGATATAAATACAGTGGGTGCCCCTCACACATGCAAGTGTGATTTTTGAGGGGCGCTAGCCTCTCCTATGCCCAGCTTTCCGGGTTTGTGTAAACACAAACATTGAAGATAAAAGTGAGGACAGAAAAGTGAAGATGCCAAAAGTGATTGGCCGGAATTCCATTTGTGATTATTTCATTGGTTGAGCATGGACACTGCCAGACTGGATTACCAGTCAATGTGCCCTGAGCCACGGCCCAGGCCTCTATGGGCTTTCTAATGTTTGTTTAGAGCACTTTTAAACAAGCAACTTCACAGGAGTGCAATTTTTAGTATACCTGTGAATAGTTAATGAACCTGTTTAGATTTAGACCTTCACTCGAGTACTTTCCGCTCTGGACCGTCAAATCACTCTTGACGGTCTATTTTCAGCAATGAGATCATACTTCTTTGTGGGTAGATCTTGTTGAGCTGGTCATTTTTAAAGTAGCTCTTAAGTCAAAAAAGTCTGGGCACCGCTGCTCTAGATCCAGTCAGAAAGCTGCACTCAGCATCTCCTGTACGGGGGCAGGACATTAATCTCTCACCTGCCAATATAATATTCTACGGTTGACTTGAAGGAACAGTAGTAATTGCCAAATCAGGCTAATGCCAGACAGAGGGTTTGAACTTTTTGGGGATTTGAACAGTGAGTGATTTGAACAGTGAGCAGGCAGTTTGCACAGTATTTCTTCTTCCTTTATTGAGTCACACAGAAGAAAAGCAGAGAGGGAGAGGGATGGTTCCAACCAACAAGGTAATGGACAGCATGTCGGGGCTGCTTGTTCTTTTCTGTATACTGTAGTAGATGTATGTGACGTGATATGCAAAAATATTGCCTTTAACATGGTGCCCTTTTGTGTTTTCCAGTCATCAGAAATGCTGAGGCCTCATCCCATCACTGGAGAAATACAGGTACAGAGCAGCACATTCCGCACCTTCAAGAAACATACTAGACTAGAGCATTGTAGTGTTTCTCTAGCCTGGCTAATAAGCCAGACTCAAATCACTCTGTCGTAATCCGCCGGCTGATTCAGTCTGGCTATTAGCCAGGCTAGTGTTTCTCAACCAGTGGGGCGTGAGCCAAACTGTCAAGACCCCAAAATGTGGGTTCCCGTCCAAACCATTTGAGAACCACTGCTCGAAAATACAATATATACATACTATATAATCATATTTTCGCTATAGGCTAAATAAATGCTTCCACAGAGATTTGTATTCAATTTCTTAGTATTTTTCCGTGCAACATGTCAACCAGGTGGTGCAGACGTAAAGCACTCGCCGATCGCATTAGAGCAGGGGTCTTCAATGTTTTTTTGATAGGATGAAAGTATACTGACAGGAAAGAAAAGAAAGGCAAATAGAAATGTAATTTCTATTCAAAATGTTCCAATTTACAATACCTACCAAAAACGCAATTAAATCGATAATCACATATTTGTGTGACAATTAGTCGTCAACTTAAACGTGTAATAATAGTGACAGCACGACACATTAGGATTCATATACCCTTCATCTCCTTCTGCCGTTGATCCATCAGCTCCAGATCAACTACGACAGAAACCTGGGGAACCTGATTGTCCACGTGCTCCAGGCTAGGAACCTGTCTCAGAGAGATAACAACGGCTACTCTGACCCTTTCGTCAAGGTCTACCTGCTGCCTGGAAGAGGGTGAGGTTCCCCCCCCATTTCATGTCTTTCACTGTCTGGTCTCTTGTCTCTTTTTTTTTGCGTTAATTTCTGTGCGTCTCTGTCTCGTCCGCTGTCTCTCTCTCGCTGTCCCTTGTTTTTTACCCCCGTCTGTGGACTGTGCTGTGGTTGGTTGTGTATTGAATTAACTACTTAACCGGAGGTGAAGAGTGAGTCTTGATTGAGTCTGAGCTAAGTAGCTAAGGAAACAAGGCAGTGAATGACAATGCGGCGGCTAATCATTGGATGAATCAGCAAATCACTGAGTGAATAATTTAATTACAGTCGATTTGCCAGCCAATCAACCTACCAAATCAGATGCTGAGACTTGTGGCGGTGTCATGAGGATGCAGAGAGATACACCATGACCATGCGTAGACTACTCATACATATATTATGAATCAGTGATTCCCAAACATAGGGTGGCGACTGGTTTATATAACGGCTATTTTCACATTTTTTTTAATGGGGCTAAAGTGATTAATTAATCATGTGATTTGGTTTGGGCCCCGGAAAGACGAAACAAATCTCTTTTGGGTCTCGAGCTGAAAAAGTTTCAGTTCATCCATGCATAATGTTACGTGCTGTATTCACTGAGCTTTCTTTTTTGGTGCAGCAATGAACTAAGGATTTTCTCTTAGTATCATCTCCCTAGTCGGGCACTCCCTACAAGCCCACTTTCCCTCTCCCTGAGCTTGTGAATAATAGCCAAAGAACAGATCGATAAGGCCTTTATCTGCCCTGTAACAGTATCTGCTCTTAGCTAATGGCCCTATCAGAACTGTTTATGAGATTGTAGTCCCTTCTTTTCCTATGCCCGACTCCATGGGGTGGAAAATAAAACCTCCCCTGTGTGATTGCATTTGTTCATGTGCCATTGTGATTTGAGAAGGGATCTCCACATGTGCACATGTAACCTTGCGTGTATCGGCACAGGTTTTGAATTTTAAGTCGGGACTCTTTCATGTATCCTTTTGGAGGATTTTCTTCTTCTTTAACCTCGCACCTCATACGGCGCTCAGGGCGCAAGTCGGTGATGCACATCACAAAGATGACTTAACCTTTGAGGCTTCTATTCTTCACTGTCTTTCCTTTAGCCCCTTGGATTCCTCTGACTGTTTTGTTTGTGTTTTTGCTTTCCTTGTTTGTGATAACTGCCCTCCTCTCCCACTTCTGGACTGAACCTCAGCCAAGTCATGGTTGTCCAGAATGCAAGGTAGTGTGGCGCTGCTCTTCCCTTTTAGTTGATCTCCTTCTCCCCCCCCCACCCCCCCACACCACCTCTTCACATCAATATATGACTCCAAAGTGTTTTCTTTCTTCTTTTCCTTTCCCCGCCTTCATTATCTGTTAATTTCCACATCAACAAGAATGCGCTTTTTTATTTTTGTCTGCTTCCCTCTTTTATCTTGACCTCTCCCCCATGTTCTCTCTGTGTCCTCTTTCTGTCTCTAATAATTCACGATTTTGTGCCTGCAGTGTTAGTGAAATATGCTGGTGCGCTAAAACAAGAGTGGGCGTTCAAATAGGCTACTTTTTAAGTTAATTTGGCATCGGATGTTAATTTTGGTCCATTGTTTTTGTATATTTTATTTTTTTTGTTTGGCCTGGGAGTCAAGTTACAAGCATCTACTGAGTTATAATTTTTTATAGGATATGTGTTTTCACTGTGTTGACCAACATGCCATGAATTAGACAGGAAAGATACATACTTGAGAGTCCTTATTATGATCTGTAATGTTTTTTCCACTGTTATGACATCACAGTGCTGACAATAAGAGAAGGACCAAGTACGCCCAGAAGACAATGAACCCAGAATGGAACCAGACTGTCATCTACAAGAACATCCACCTGGAGCAGGTGCAGAATCACAAGCGCACACACACACACACACACACACAAACACACACACACACACACACACACACACACACACACACACACACACACACACACACACACACACACACACACACACACACACACACACACACACACACACACACACACACACACACACACACACACACACACCATTATACACAACTATTAATATCTAGGTACAGGTACATATAGTGATGTGCCCAGGTGTGCTGTAGGGAATTTGAAGTAAACATGGATGTCTTATTTTGGGACTTGGCTGGTGTCCTGCTTATTGTCTGCCTGCCTGCTCGGAGCAATTTCTTTTTTATTATTATTATTTTTGTGGCGACATGCTACGTCTTATCTCTTTTCCCAGTAGGCTACTGTGGCTAACAACCTGCTCCTGCCACACCACAGGCAGAACGCTTCCAAACACGCAACCTGGCTGCCAAATTAATGAAGCAAAACAAGGGGAAAGACATTTGGAAATCGTGCGTGTGTGCCTGCCTGTGTGATCTGTGTGCACAAATCACTGAGGCTCATAACGTACATAGTGGCAGTGAATCTGCACTGTGATATTTTGGAATTGAATAGTTCTATTTAATACTTAATTGTACCAAGGTGTCACACAGAACTACCGAAAATAGTAGATCTACGCGCTCACATCGTGTCACATCGCAATATCTTGTGGGCCTATGATATACTGTAGATCTGCCATTTCAACATTTTATTTGAATTTAATTACATTTTATAGTTGGTTAAATCGATAAACTGTTGCACGCCTAAGCCATCTTAGGCCAGTGTATTCCTGAGCTGCTGTTAAAAGGCTGTGGAGGCACTGGCTGAACCCACTGCCTTAAACCAGCTTCCATCACATCCTACACATTCTGTTGTAATGTAATGTCTATAGGGGAACATAGGAAGTTACACAAGTAGGTTGAAAGCTTTTCAGAAATAAAACTCAAAATGGCAAGGAATGGCTGCAGAAGAAAATAGCATCTAAATGGAAGCAATAATGGCATCAGGGTCTCCAAGGCCAAAATAAACAAAATAACCCAACAACGCTCCTTAGATCTACAGGTTCAAACAGAAAAACAATGCTAAGCTCCATAATGTATAACAAAAACAGGAGAAAAAGGTTGAGCAAAATAAAAGAGGGCAGTGCTGATTCCTTGCTGTTACCAAGCCCAGTAGATGAAGCCAATTCTACCAACTATTAGTCACAGGATGACTAAACAGTGCTAAGTGGAACAACAAGAAACCAGCCTATAGCAAACTGCTCAGCGAATATAAGGAGCAGAGTTTCTGAGCGTTTATAGAACACAATTGCTTTCAAAATTGCGTGTGGGTCATTTGGCCACTCAGATAGGGATGTAGGCAGCAAGCCTGAAAACACACACAGATGTGGTGTCTCTGATACAGGCGTTTGCACAAACACTCCAATGTCACTCTTCTCTCCCTGCCTTCTCTTCTCCTCTCTCTGTCCAGTTGAAGAAAAAGACACTGGAGGTGACAGTGTGGGACTATGACAGAACCTCCTCCAACGATTTCCTGGGAGAAGTAAGTCCCCCGTGGTGTCAGTCTGAGTCACACACGTTTAATATTCAGCTCACCTCAATGCCTTCGGCCTACTTTAACTTTTCAGTTCAGCGGCTCGTCCCAAAATCCCTAATGTTAAGCCTTATCACAAACATTCCAAAAATTGCTGAAGTCTGGGCTTGTTCCATGCTCGTACGTAAATCTCCAAAATCAGTGATGATCATGCAGTGCAAAACCCCTGCGCCCTCTCTCTCCCCCCCCCCCCCTCTCTCTCTCTCTCCCCCTCTCACTCTCTCTCTCTGTCTGTATGTGTCAGGTGTTGATCGACCTGTCCAACACGACCCAGCTGGACAACACTCCTCGCTGGCTTCCTTTGAGGGAGCAGAGTGAGACCATCGAACACAGCAGGGCCCACCCTTCTGGGCAAGGCGCTCTGGGGTCCGGAGCCGGACAGGTCCACATGACAGGTCCTGGGCTGGACCCAGGGATGGGGCATGGGCAGGGAATGATGGGACATGGACAGGGTGAGGAGGGCCACGATTCCCCTAAGAATTCTGTAATCAAGAGCAGGAGCCATGGAATCTTCCCTGACCCTGCCAAAGGTGAGGAACACACTCCCTTCTTGTGTTCCTGTTCATGTTGTGCTTTAATTGCCTGAGAAGAGCAGGCTATAGCAAGTTCAATGTTCTAACCTCTTTTATATCACTTATGAAATACACTTTTATCCAGAAGCGAGTAGACTTGTTGTTTACTATACCTTAATAGTCCGTTTAGTTTTCACTTTTTTGATCTTTTATTATGTTTCTCCGACACAAATCACAATTTGTGTTGTTTTAAGGGGAGCTAGCCCCTCCTATGCGCGTAAATGTCGTTTGTGTCCGAGCATAGGCATGGCTGAGGCATGGTAACGCCCCGCCTGCATGCGATTGGTGTACTGACCCTGCCCGTCTTGACGGTTACTCCGTGGTGAGATTGAGAAATTAATAATGGGCTACAAGAGAATGACAGCTTGACACGCGTGACAGAATGCAGCCTTGTATGTACGTTTTATTTGAGGCAAACTAATATCGTTTATGCCGTTTGCTTTGATTTAATAATTGATTGAACACGTATGTTGTACTATGATTTGATTTGGGTGTGTTCTAAATAAAGTGTTAGTGTTGATTATCGTGTATTAATCTAACTAATACTATTACACTAAAAAAGATAAAGATGAAGGGAAAATAGACCACACCCAAATCAAATCATATTATGGCGTGCATGTTCAAATTCAATAAATTATTCCATCAAAGCAAACGGCATAAACAATATTACTTTGCCTCTTCTACAAAAATAAAACTTAGGCCTACAAGTTAGCGTTCTCTTGTATCATACGATTCATACCATACTACTTGTTTTATTTATTTCCCACCACCTCGCATCATATCATATAAGCATATCTGCACCATACAGCAGCACTGACTCCACTGTAATTATAAATATGAGTTCATTTATATTATATTATATTTTTTATATGTGAAGCTGTGTGAAGTTCTTTGCAACTCAGTTTTAAAAAGTTTATTATCATCATTATTATTATCTTTATTATTAATAGTAGCAGGAATCAATTCACAAACTTTGTACCTTCATTTTATTTCTACAATCTGTCTCAGTGTATTACATGCAGTAGTTTGTCTTTTTTCTGAATAATGACAGCAATTCTTATGCTAAACTGGCATGAGGGAATTTGAGCGATAGGTGCTTACAGTAGTTGTCATAGAGATATAGCCTGTTGTCATGGAGACAAAATAATACTGATGGCTTCTTGACTGCTGTAATTACAATTACACATGTCATTTTACAGAAGCCATTTTGGACCAGAACACTGTTGCAAATGCAAATTCTTCCGGCACGATCTATTTGAGATAATGTTGTCATTTTGTTTCTGTCAGTGGTGGAAAAAGTAAAAGTAAAAGTTCAGAATTCTAATGTACTTGAATAAAAGTACCAAAGTACTGGAATCAAAATGTACCAAAAGTGTAAGTACTCATTATGCAGAATGTCCCATTTCAAAATTTAAAATGTATATAAACCTTTTGAAAATAGCAGATCTACAAGCTTGTAGTTCGGCTATTTTCAAATGGACGACATGTATATAGGGCTGAAGTAGTTAATGTATGTTTTCTAATAATAATCCAAATCTATAAAGTAACTAAAGCTGTCAAAGAAATGTGGAGTAAAAGTACATCAGTTGGATCTGAGATGTAGTGAAGTAAAAGTATTGGAAATCGTAAATACTCAAGTAAAGTACAAATACCTCAAAATGTTACTTAAGTACAGTACTTAAGTAAATGCACTTAGTTACTTTCCACCACTGCGTTTCTGTAAACTCCTTATCGTCTCTCCCTCTTCCTCCAGACATGCAGATGACCCCACTGGAAAAGTCCCACAGCAGTCCGGGCAGCTCTAAGTCCTCCTCCGATGGCCAGCTGCGCTCTCACGGCCCCTCCCGCAGCCAGAGCAAGAGCAGTGTCACCCAGACACACCTAGAGGACGCTGGGATTGCCATAGCTGCTGCCGAGGCTGCCGTGCAACAGTCACGCCTCCAACCAAGTAAACCCCGCCCCTACATGTGACGCACTTCCCGCAACATGCTTCCTCTCCTTTCGCATGCTATAGCTTTGTTGAAATCTCTTGATAAAACCTGACCTGTCGTCCGTCCGTTCGTTCGCCCGCCCGCCCGCTCGCTCCTTAACACTTTTCCTATTTACCTTTTGCTCTCCTCATATCGTTCCTTAGAGCATAACGGGGTGTCTTGATCACAATAATTGTCTGTTTGTGGGTCATACCAAAGACTACAATAATGGGACCCAATGCCTCCCTGCTTCACTCAGCATCAAGGGTTGGATTGGAGGCAAGTCCCTGCGACATACTAGCTTCAGATCATGTCCAGGGGGTGTACTCACGCTAGAGAAACAAAACAGGAGATAAGCTCCTGCCCTCTGGCTCAGCAAGACTTACTTATTCTGTTTGCTACAATGGTGATGGTACATCTCAATAATAAAACAAAGTTAGAGTACGAGTACGGTATAAGACAACCCTGTGCAGTGAATGAGATCTGTTGTAAACATCAAGGTATTGTAGACATAAACTTAAGAACTCGGACTAGTATCACTCTATCACACAGTATCACTCACCTAATGTGGAGGAACCGCAGCAGTGTCCTGGTGACAAAATCACAGCCACCCTTTTTTTTAAAGCCATCTAAAGGGCTAGACTGAGTGTTGTACATACTAATGTAATGCTGTGTTGCATAGATCAACGTGTATACTGCAGTCAGCCCAGACATTTTAATTTACCTGTTGATAGAAGCAAAAACAAAAGGACAAATAGGGTTTAGTTCACCTTTAAGTAGGACACAAAGGTGATGAGTGTCTGCCAACAGATACAAATCAGAAAGACACACACATAATCCACACACGTTCACATCAGATCACTCAGCAGAGCCATGGAATATAGGTATAGGGTACATCAGCTAAAAATATTAGCGTCCCCACTAGCCACCATTAGCAATCCCACACATTATGGTTTGTACAGAACTCTGGCGTGGGTCGCTAGACCCCAGTATAGAAACCAAGCTGGAATGGCAATCTTTAACACATTAAAAAGCCGGTCTTTACTGCAGCTTGTTGCCTGGACAGATTAAATACAATGCCACGTCAGCCCACCCTCCCACTATGTCACCTGTGTGAGAGACGTTTAGCATCACTGTCACAGCATGTAGTCTCTGATTTCCCCGGCTACCAACCCCTGACCCTCATGTGTGTATGTGTGTGGGCATGTGTGTGTGTGTGTGTGACATAATGACCCTTACAAGGAAACACACACACACACACACACACACACACACACACATGGATATTGAGACGCTCGAGTTCCCTTCTCCACCTACTCCTTTACTCCCATTCCCACACCCTCCAAAACACATGGGGTCTGAGACTGACAAATCAAACCAGGAAACACAGACACACCACAGGGGTTCAAAGGGCGACAGGAAACTGAGCCTGACTCCTCCTCGCTCACCAGCCAGTGAGAGTAAAGACAGCAGTCATCTGACGATGATGAGAGGAACAGAAGTGTCAAAGGGTAAGGTGAGACCACTAAGCAGAAATGGAATGCTAAATATGACTAATCCCAAATCATTAACACTTAATTCAAATCACAATAAACTGACATAAAATAACCTTAGATTACACACATTTTGCTAATCAAATGTAACATAATTAAGACATAAAATAGTAACAATATAATAACTAATTTCAGCACTAAATCTTTTACGTTTCCTTTGTGTTGGCATTTTGTTATCATTTATGTTTGCATTTTATCATCTTGTTTTGTTGTTGTTTTTTCTAGATGAGGGGTTGCAATCTCAAGTCTTCAACAACTTCAGTCCTGCTGTAATTACCTGATTGTCTTAAAACGGGAATCGATTGATTGTTACTGTCATTTTCAAGCAAAATTGAAGCAGTGGATATTTTGGTCTTGAAGACAGAGTGTTTCCAACCCTCCGTCTAGACAGAAACAATTCACACATGCAGTTACTTTGCAGTACGCTATGCCCCAAAAAACAATCATACTTATTCTGAGCATAACCTGACAGCTGCCAGAACACCAAGGACAAAATGAAACCACATTTCAGATGTGGGTCGAAATGGATGACTTCTGGTGAATGTTGGTGGCATCGTTGGAGGTTAATCCCTTTGCTACTCACCAACATTGATCTGTGCTCCTTCCGGAGCTGAGAGTGATTGCCTGCGCAGGCAGTGTGAAGTGTTTCTGTCCTGTATTTCTGTTGAATATGCATCTGTGGTGTCAGTGGAGGATCTCTTAGATGCTGCTGTCCATGTTATCTCCATGGCAGCGTGTCTATGTTCCCATAGCCCTCTGTTAACCCTAATCCAAGACCCCAATTAACACAAACTCTAACCTAATCTCCAACCCTAACCCCAACAATAACCACACAAACCCACAACTGCAGCCCCAACTCTAAACCCAATGTCAACCCTGAGGGAACATACGGCTGACCCCAATCTCCTGCATCATGTTTGAAGACATAAAAAACAATTTAATACACTCAAACACACAGAGAAAACATTGTGAGGCCATACACTATACCGTAGCATGTTATTGATAAGAACATTCAGGACATGCCTTTTCCCCTAAAACATGCCCAATGTTAAAGTCCATTTCTCTTACATCTCCTCTAACCTCACCATGCTTTATCTGCTCTGGTCACCCACAGGGCCAGGTCACAGGCTTGGTGACCATTCAGGGTCTGTCGTGCTGTCTGCCCCCAGCCTGGTGGGAGACGGCTTCGACGGCGATGAGGGGGCTGGCACCGGAGTGGACAGCGCCATTTTCCAAGTTCCACGGATGTAAGCTCAACACTTGTTTAGATTAGATTAGATAAACTTAATTTCAGACACATTTCAGTACATAATATAAAACACAAATCCAAAAACAACAACACATAGTCTGAGTACCAGTCCAGACCGTTTACACTGCAATTAAGCCCATATAATACGTATAAAAAACATATAGGCCTATGGTAAAAATGTACTCAAGTGTTTGCAGAAGCTTGAGGAAAACCTTGTATCACGCTGTGTGATCTCCGTTAGAGCCATTATTAAATTATTATCTGACTACTACATGAATCTATAAATAAAAAATATTTATAGTATTAACAGTATGCAATATAATTATGTCTTTGACAATATGTACTGTCGACCTTCATGTATGGAGGCAACATCCCTCTGCGTGAACTGTTTTCACATGAAATCTACTGTGTTCTGATTTGCTCTCCATAGTGGTAAGACCATTTCCAACGACACTGACAAGAGTCGACTAGGACCACCGGACAATGAAGGCAAGTCGCAGGGAGAATTGTGATCAAGACTGCTGTTCTGAAAAGCTGGACGCTAGAGGAGGATTGTGTGACATATAGTTGTATTCCCCCATCTGCTGGCCATTCTCAACCATAACAGTTTTTTTTTTTTTCATCTGCAGTGAGATAAGAGTCTTTCATGAAGACACTTAACCAACTCTACAAATGCCTGTATAGTGTATACACATCGTTATGCATCTCCTATGTTGTGCTACATGGTCAATTAAGTGCTTATTGTTGTCAAACAATTATTTAAACTGCATGATGACTCAAAACCTGTCTTGCATAAAAGAAAGACAAGTGTATGTCACACTATCCTCCCCTCTGTCATAACTGTATCTATGATTCATGTAGCCTGGGTGTCATGATGGCTCCCACCTAGCTCCAGTTTCACGCCATGCACAAAGAGACAGTGACCATCCACGTGCCACAAAGAGGGTTCAGATGGTCATTGCCATGGTGTACAACTGACTAACTTCCAAATGTGATCAGGCTTTTAGCCTGTCTTTCCCTTCAAATTATTTGACCACAATCAGATTAATAGACAGTTATTTCTGAACTGAGACCCTTTTGAAACTGGAGGGAGAGAGAAATATATAGAGAGAGACAGAGACAGAGATGCTCCCTGACCTGGTTTCATTTTGGTGGCAGCCATGGATCAGTGATATGCAGTTGCTGAATAATTCAAAACCAGCAGAGGGGGATTGAATGCATTTCCTATGCCTAACATACCTGCAGCCACCTGAACACACACAGGCACACAAACAGACACTCACACACTATCTTCATCTCTCTCTTGTTCCTTCTTTTATATTCTCCAGGCGGTAAAACCCAGGTGATGGGGGAGATCAAGGTGGCTCTGAAGTTTGAGATGAAGACAGAGGGAGACCAGCTGGTGTTGGAGGTCCTCCAGTGCAGAAACATCACATACAAATTCAAGAGTCCAGACCACCTGCCAGGTTAGCAGAAACATAATGCATGTGCATTTGTCCGTGTGCATGTGTTGGTGCATCTGAGTATCAATAAGTAAAGCCAATCCCTCTTTCAATATGAACGTTCATGAAAGATGCACCACTTAACCCTACAATATGCTTTATTGTAAGATGAATAGCGAAAATCTATCTATAAATGCACCAAGTCTGTGCGTACAGTACGTGTGTACAGTACGTACGTACAGCTGTAACTCGAGAACCGTTCGCCCCACTGACTTAAAATGTCAACACACGTGTTCCACACACCCACAGGGAGTGCAGTGCCTGGTGTCGAGTCTGTTGGATAGCCGGTTGTCTAGCACAATAGCCTCTCTCCGGGCTCTGGACCTGATCACCCCTATATCTCCATATGGAGATGGCCTGTTCTGACATCTGCATAGCCTCCATTTTTGGGCATGCCTGACAAAGAACTCCATATATGAGCATAAAAGGGACACAGACATAATAACTGGGTACCGCTCTAGTAGCCTATAATGGTTAATTTTAGCGTATTTTGAATTCAGCACATCTTCTACGTTGAATAATTTGATTCCTCTGTCCTTCAGACCTGTATGTCAAACTGTACGTGGTGAATGTGGCCACTCAAAAGAGAGTCATCAAGAAGAAGACGCGGGTGTGTCGACATGACCGAGAGCCCTCCTTCAATGAGACATTCAGGTTCCCTCTTAACCCAACTGGACATTCCATACAGGTATGGCTCAATGTGTGGTGAGCTAATAACTAGACTGATGTTTGTTGTTCTTTTTGTAATTAGATATTTGATATTCACGTTCCCTTCCTACAAGCCCATTGTAACTTCAAACTCTAATGTGTCAATTTAGTTGACCCATTATTTAAAAAAATTACATTTCTCCCCAAAAATATATAAAAACGAATGAATAAAGTAATTGAAAAACCACTGTCAGCTCACGTATTTGAATGACAACATCAATCACCAGAAGCAAAGATGGATGTTTCCAACGAGTCTATAATGGTAAAGATTTAGTTACAATGGGTTTGTATGTATAGGAATGGGGCACGTCTGATAAAATTAATATCAAATATCTTTAAAATACCCGAAACAATAACGTAAAAACTGCACTTTTAAGCCTGAATAGACGTTACAATTACAAACATGTTATTCACTTGGTTGAGGTTTTAATATTTGCAAAAAACTATTTTTGCAAAGATTGTAGGCTATAAATAAATTGTATTAAACACATTTCCAGTTGAATGCCTGCGCCATTTTGTATTTTGTATATTTTTTTTTATTGAGAATGTTACAAAATGACTTGAGATTAAATTGAGAGCTGTGTGCTTATAGCAAAGCCCTTCCCCAAACTGCTATGGTCCAATCACAGCTAAGCATAACATGGGTTAGACAAACCTCTCCACCAATAGTTTTCCTGATAATTAAAAAAAAGAAAAAAAGAAATGTTACGCACATATTTTTCCAGTGCATATGGAAGGCCTTGTTGAAGGATTTGGAAGAGATTTTGAAGGTCTGGTTCCAAAAATGATCCATGATATTTACATTGGAATGAATGAGCCCGGCTGGAAAGTGTCCAAGTGGGAGTGTTTAAGTGGGAGAGGGTTTAGCTATAGGTGAATGAACTAACAAAGCACTGATACGCAAACAGACAATATTGGACGCTAGTGGGATGATCACATTATTGTATCCCACAGCTGTTTCTGGTCTCCAACGGGGGAAGTTCATGAAGAAGACGCTGATCGGGGAGGCGTACATCTGGCTGGACAAGGTGGACATGAGGAAGAGAGTGGTCAGCTGGCACAAACTGCTGGTCAGCTCCACTCTGACCAACCCCTGAAGAGCACGGCAGGGCCGGGTCGGACAAGGTTCACCAGGGATCAACGAAAGGTTTCAAACCCAGACTGTTCCTGCTCAGATTCTGTGAAGGGGTGATGAGAAGGAGGAAAAAAAAGAAATTAGCGGTGGGGGAGGGTGGGGGATGGTTGGAGTTGACGAAAGCGCATTGAGGTCTGTGTTATTTTGTACTTCCTCGGTTCACGATGAGTTTAGAAGGAGTGGATTACTCTCCTGTATCCTGCTCAGGCTGACACTGCCAATGCACACGTCCACCCCTTCCTCACTATATATGGAGCCTCTGTTGGCTGTGGCCCCGGCCTGTAGTATGCAAACACTGCAAACAGGCTTCAATACTGACTCGACAGCAACAACTCAACAATGTTTCGCGCTTTGTCCATTCATACAGTATGAACCTTGTTTGTTTGTGCTGTGCCACTAGGCTAGCATACATATGTCTAATGTCGTTAGAAGGGCATGGTGTAAGTGGTAACGGGTTATTATCAGAATTTATCACAGAATCATGCATCTAACAAAACAAGATCGCATTTTCTTCATAAGAAAAACTGGCGCTTTATTTTAACTCCCAGATGATGATGATGATTGTGGTTTCTGTGGATTTGTCTGTGGTCTTGAAATATTGGATTGTGAAGGCATGCGTCATGTCTAACTGTATTATAGTCTTTTGAGTTTTATATACAGATTCTATGTAGACTAGAGTGGAGCCAGAAAGCTGACAGTGGCCATGGCATACAGTATGCAGGTGGCTACGGCCAATGTAGATATCACACAGGCAAATATTATAGATCATATCAGAGACTTGCACTGTACAGTATGATATTTATATAAGATACAAAGTTATCAGAATATATATAATATACACAGAATATATATATATATATATATATATATCTTAACACAGATTATAAATATGCGCTGTCCCAGTCTACAGCCACTGTCATGTAGATTATATATCATGAAATATTCTCTCTGAGGCTGATGCTGTGGATGGTGCACTGACAATCCGCTAGGCTCCCTATTTCTGGTCCAGGTTGTCCTTTCGGCTGTTATTTGAATGTGTTGATGGTACAGTGTGGGATCTTCAGCTTGGTTTGGTCCATCATGGTGTTACAACACTAGACACTGAACAGGGCTTTGATTTTTGAAGGTCAGGTTGTTCGCTGTGAATCGCCGTCTCTCTGGCACGCTGCGTTGAAAGCAACGTGACCGGCGTTATGAGCTTTGAAGAGCAGATTGTCATCGGCCCCAGAACCACGTCGCATGCCCAGTGTGACAAAGCCACCTGCAGTATATGTCGGGATTTGGATCAAATAATTGAATTTCTCGTAAACACTCTTTATTTCTAGACTTGTGCAGAGTATGACTTGGTTTATTTCACTGAGTAATTGCTCTGATATTCTGGTTTGGAATGTGTCTGTAATTCAAACTTGTGTCACTCACAACCACAGGTACTGTAGATATCCCCTTCTCTTTGCCTAATTATCACATCATTGTCTGGCTCTCCGTTTTCTGTCTGCATTTTCATTGCCACACCTAGTCTGTGGTTTATCTGAAATTTAAAAAAGAGGGGGAAAAAAAGAAAAAAGAACATGACGTCAAAAGATCGATCGTCAGTTGTTAACAGTGAAATGTCCATCAGGTTATGGTGTCTATCTGGCTGTATGCTGTAGCCTCTCTGTTCTGTGTCTGTGACACTTGTTGTTGCAGCACACAGTGATCCAGCCTTCTTCACTGCCTGTGACCAAAGCTCTCTGACCCACTGGGGTTCAGTAGTCATATCGTTATAATACAGTGCAGAGGACCACTGTATTCCATACAGGGCTAGAGCTCTTTACTGACGTATAATGGGCTGCTCACAACGTACTCGTCCGGCAATGAGTTCTGCCACCATATCGACCGTATCCGAACAGCACCATCAGGGGCCCCTCTGATCTACAGTCAAATGTACATTTAGGCATATATATTATCACAGGGCATATGCAATTTATTTTAAGAATCGGAGCGAATAGTCGAGGCAGCAAACACTGACCTCGAGTCAAGATGTCACTTAATTGCGCTCTCATAGCAAAGAAAAATAAATGCAGTTGATTTTACAGGAAAATTGTTTTGTTGTGCCAACGTTATTACAAACCCATCGGTTCTGTTTAAGTAATTCTATGCAACATAAATGTGTTTGAATGCATTTAGTTTTTCTGAATTTAATGTTACATCTGTGAGCAAAGTCTGAAAATATGTATCTTATGGAAAGAATTTACATTTTTAATTTGTAAATCAGAGGAAAATATGAATTATAGCTATATAGATTTTTGTATTAATTTGAAAATATATTGATGAACAGCAGTTAACATGTACACCATGATTGTGCACTTTAGTATTACATTGTTTATTTATATTTTTTCTTGTGTCGTTCGTGTCATGACATGCGAGTCCAGTTGTCTGTGTAAACGGAATTAGCTCTGTGTCCGTGGAAACTAATCAAATTGCGGTATGATGGGAGAATACCGTATAAAGAACATTTCATATCTAAGTGGCAAAAACCTCCAAAAAACAAGCAGACACTTCTACAATGCACAATTGCAATTGCCCATTGCACGACATATGCACGCACGCACGCACGCACCCACGCACGCACGCGCACACACACACACACACACACACACACACACACACACACACACACACACACACGTCTTTGTACACATGGTATAAAAGACATCCTTTCAATGCCACGGTCACTTTCATTTGATCCTTCGAGTTTCATGATAATTCTGTCAAGCAAAATCACTGTTTGTTCAGATCAACCGTTGCTTGTAATTGTGAAACCATTATTTTTTGTCGTTGCTCTGGGGTTTGGGGTGTATGTATGTATGTATGTATGTGTGAATGTGACTTGAGTGATTTGATCTGTGTACATAACAGTATTTATTTTCTACAAAAGGTTGAATGTTTCTATCGTCCAAGGTTTGAGCATGCGAGTGTCAAAAAAATAAAAAACAAAATCACAAAGGTGAAGTCTATAATTGTACAGCAATGCGTGTCTTTAGTCATGTAAGGGGGATTTGACTGTGATCAAAATGTGTGCTGTCAAACTGATGACCGTCTGTGCAACCATTTCGAGAAAAATGTCTGAAATAACAAAAAAAAAGCGGGAAAATTTTTAACTTTCGATAGTTGTCCGAGTCCTTTCTGTTTTGGATGTTGCATGTTGCCTTGATGGTTTGTCAGTATATTTTGCTTCCAGATTATGTTTAAAAAGAGACAAAGTATGTATAGATTTATCTGTATGCTGACTGTATAGAGATATGCTTGTAAAATTGTCTTGTTTTTCCACTCAGTGTAAAAACAAAGAATCCAATGTTATGGTTTTGTGGTTGTACACAGGATGTGTTCAGATATTATGCAATTTGTGCTGTAAAAAAAATACGAAAACGGCTGTTTCCCCCAAGTCTAAAGAATAAATATAAAGAAGAGCTTCTATTCCACATGCTTGAGTGAGTTGGCTTTTGTTCTGTATACAACTTTATTTACAGCAGCTCAGAAATAACATGCATTTTAAAACTGTTTTTAATATTTAATATCATATTGTCTATGTCCCTCAAACTTATTTCTAATGGTTTGAGCCTCAATCACCACTCTGATAGAACCAGTCATTTCTTTCTGGACTTTGAAAGCAGTTTTAAAGCTGCAATACCACAATGTCACACAAAAAACACATTATGGGAGCCCCAAAAACACAAAAGAAATTGAAAAAGTTGAATTTTATGTTATAGGCAAAATGTATTGTGCACACCGCCAGTAGACAACAGAAGTATTTTTTTCCCCATATAGTTTATGCTTTTGTTATTAGAGCTGTCAAAAGACTAAACATTGTAATCAGACAATTAAGTAAATTTGCCCCAAATATGCCCATATCTTATACTGTATTGTGGGAGTGGAAAGGTTGATATACTTATATTATGTTTGTTTACTGACAAATGACAAATATAAAAGTGTGCAGAGGGATAGTAATCACAGATACTGTAGACAAGTCTTTAACAAATGTTAATCATGTATTTCTTTCTTTCTTTCTTTTGGACATAATGAACTGTGAATTATTGGTGAGGAATGACTGCTACCAGGAGGTGTTTATGTTACACAAAGCATACTCTACTGAGTCTACTGCAGTAATCTCCATATTATCTAGGCCCAGAGGAGTAACTCAATGCTGCTCATACAGAACAGCCTAATTACTCTCATGTTTTGTTACAGAGCAGAGAGAGAGAGAGAGACTGTAGGTCAATTTCAATTCAATGCAGTGCACTGCCCCTCTCTCCCCCCGACCCCGTCGTAAACAGAAAGGCAACGTGCTCTCACACACTGCTCTGTGATCAGAGGGGTAGGGATTGGTCAAAATGACGTTACTGAACGTTTTTTTAGAAGAATCGATACGTGATTGGTTTAGTTTGGCTTTTTGGCCCGCCCCTCCCTGAACGCGTGGGTATGTCCAGATAGTTGCCTCGCGGAGCCGTCTTTTGTCCAGTGTCCATTCTGGGTCCGGAAACGGTACATTTTTTTGCATTGACCCCAGTAGAAGGGCTCCAGCTGTGAATTTTACACCTCTCCCGCTTAGCGGAGACTGGGGTGTGGTACAGGACATCTCCCTGAACGAGTGGGTATGTCCAGATAGTTGCCTCGCGGAGCCGTCTTTTGTCCAGTGTCCATTCTGGGTCCGGAAACGGTATTTTTTTTGCATTGACCCCAGTAGAAGGGCTCCAGCTGTGGATTTTACACCTCTCCCGCTTAGCGGAGACTGGGGTGTGGTACAGGACATCTCCCTGAACGCGTGGGTATGTCCAGATAGTTGCCTCGCGGAGCCGTCTTTTGTCCAGTGTCCATTCTGGGTCCGGAAACGGTATTTTTTTTTGCATTGACCCCAGTAGAAGGGCTCCAGCTGTGAACTTTACACCTCTCCCGCTTAGCGGAGACTGGGGTGTGGTACAGGACATCTCCCTGAACGCGTGGGTATGTCCAGATAGTTGCCTCGCGGAGCCGTCTTTTGTCCAGTGTCCATTCTGGGTCCGGAAACGGTACATTTTTTTGCATTGACCCCAGTAGAAGGGCTCCAGCTGTGAATTTTACACCTCTCCCGCTTAGCGGAGAGTGGGGTGTGGTACAGGACATCTCCCTGAACGCGTGGGTATGTCCAGATAGTTGCCTCGCGGAGCCGTCTTTTGTCCAGTGTCCATTCTGGGTCCGGAAACGGTACATTTTTTTGCATTGACCCCAGTAGAAGGGCTCCAGCTGTGAATTTTACACCTCTTCCGCTTAGCGGAGACTGGGGTGTGGTACAGGACATCTCCCTGAACGCGTGGGTATGTCCAGATAGTTGCCTCGCGGAGCCGTCTTTTGTCCAGTGTCCATTCTGGGTCCGGAAACGGTATTTTTTTTTGCATTGACCCCAGTAGAAGGGCTCCAGCTGTGAATTTTACACCTCTCCCGCTTAGCGGAGACTGGGGTGTGGTACAGGACATCTCCCTGAACGCGTGGGTATGTCCAGATAGTTGCCTCGCGGAGCCGTCTTTTGTCCAGTGTCCATTCTGGGTCCGGAAACGGTACATTTTTTTGCATTGACCCCAGTAGAAGGGCTCCAGCTGTGAATTTTACACCTCTCCCGCTTAGCGGAGAGTGGGGTGTGGTACAGGACATCTCCCTGAACGCGTGGGTATGTCCAGATAGTTGCCTCGCGGAGCCGTCTTTTGTCCAGTGTCCATTATGGGTCCGGAAACGGTACATTTTTTTGCATTGACCCCAGTAGAAGCTCTGCTGCTGTGAATTTTACACCTCTCCCGCTTAGCGGAGACTGGGGTGTGGTAGAGGACATCTCCCCGAACGCGTGGGTATGTCCAGATAGTTGCCTCGCGGAGCCGTCTTTTGTCCAGTGTCCATTCTGGGTCCGGAAACGGTACATTTTTTTGCATTGACCCCAGTAGAAGGGCTCCAGCTGTGAATTTTACACCTCTTCCGCTTAGCGGAGACTGGGGTGTGGTACAGGACATCTCCCTGAACGCGTGGGTATGTCCAGATAGTTGCCTCGCGGAGCCGTCTTTTGTCCAGTGTCCATTCTGGGTCCGGAAACGGTATTTTTTTTTGCATTGACCCCAGTAGAAGGGCTCCAGCTGTGAATTTTACACCTCTCCCGCTTAGCGGAGACTGGGGTGTGGTACAGGTATTCTCCCTGAACGCGTGGGTATGTCCAGATAGTTGCCTCACGGAGCCGTCTTTTGTCCAGTGTCCATTCTGGGTCCGGAAACGGTACATTTTTTTGCATTGACCCCAGTAGAAGGGCTCCAGCTGTGAATTTTACACCTCTCCCGCTTAGCGGAGACTGGGGTGTGGTACAGGACATCTCCCCGAACGCGTGGGTATGTCCAGATAGTTGCCTCGCGGAGCCGTCTTTTGTCCAGTGTCCACTTTATAAAGTCCATGCACTGCAGTGATGAGCATTTATGCATTTAGATAACTTTATTATTATTATTAATATTATTATTTAATTACTTATTTTTACACAGAAACATAATGTGTGTCTTCTAGCATCATATAGCATCATTTAAATGCTTAATTTGTAGTTTTAATGTGCAAATGAAACTTTTTTTTCATACTCTAGAGGGTACTCTTATTTTGAAGAGATCGTCCACCGGAAGTCTTAAATCTGTTCATTAGATCTGTTTACTAGACGCTGCCCCCAACGGCGAGAAAGGAGAGGCGAAGAAAGAAAGAACAGCCGCTGGTTATTATTCAACGTCACGTCGATAAAATTTAATTTTAACGTTTTAATATGGATCCAAAGGGAAATAAAAGGAGGCCAGGTGGAGCTGAAAGGGAGAGGGTAAAAAAACAAAGAGCCCGTGAGGAGGAGGGAGTAAAATGTCGCAAATTGACAGAAATGTTCAGAGTCCCCAGCATGCAGTCTACTAGTGACAATGATGATGCTCCAGCAACAACAAGTAAGTTTATAAACAGTAAACACTGGTGGTTCTTCTCAGTGGTGGAAGTACTCTACAAGTAAAAGTCCCAAAAGTCCCATTAAAAATGTACTAGTAAAAAATACAAAAGTATTGGTATCACTATCAACTATCAACAACATCATTCACAGTTCACTGGTCTGGTCATATACACTTTTTGACTTATACAGTCAGTTTGTCATTGTCAGTGTGGTTGTGCTGTATGTGGTTGCAGCTGTTTATATGCTTGTTGTTTTGAATTTTGATTGTGTGTGTGTGTGTGTGTGTGTGTGTGTGTGTGTGTGTGTGTGTGTGTGTGTGTGTGTGACTTGCAGTATGTTTCTTTTCCCTTTTTGCTTCCTTTACGATGAATTCCTGTTCTGTTCTTTAACAGAAGTGTCTATTTGTACATCTCTAAATGTTTTGATGAATTGAACATGGTGGACCCTGTTGTAAACAAGTGTAATGCTTATTTGGGTCATCCACTCACAGTTAACAGTCTTTGTATTGAGTTTGTGCTTGAACTGTACTGTAATTCTGCAAACTGTTAATACATATTTTAATCAATCAAAAACAAAAGCCCGCCCAGTAGACATTGTAAAATGGAGTAGTTTTTACAATACCGTATGTTGCCATGTTTCCTATATGTAAAGGTGGATATCATACCAGAGCTGGGGCTTCAGTTTTAAGATTCACTAAAGTGTGTGTGATTTTGACCAGCCTTGTCTGTTTCATTTGATCATTATTACAGTATGAAGACTGGAAAAGACAATACTATTGAATTGATAAAATACAATATAGGACAACGGGACACATGGTGACAGTAGAGATTAGAGAACAGAAAAGTACTAGAATGGAGGACTTTGTTGTCAATCGTCATGGTTGTTGTGTTTAATACAGTGTTGTTGTGTGACTGTCAATCTATATGGAATAACAAGCTTCGGTGATTACTTAGTGAAATTGCTGTAAAGGCCCCCAAAATGTCCCCCAAACTTTCGGCGCACACAGCGCGCCGAAAGTGGCCTGCCAGGGCATATAACTCCCGGCCTGATTTGGAGTCCCACTCCGGGCCTGGAGAGACATTACTGCCTGACACAACATTAGGACCTGAGACTGATCCATCCAGACCCACAAAATCAAACAAATTCAACAATGAAACAGACACATTTATATTAAAGTCACCTGGTTTTCCATCTTAGGGTCAGAATATATTTCATCATTATCATCTGTGCTGCTAGCACTAGTAGTGTGACAGAAGTCACTCACCAGAATGTTAATTGTGCAAATTGGTTCTAATGAATTGTCTGGAAATCATCAATATGGAATGGACTTTGTGGACTGTCTTTTCGAGTCTTTCGACCCTTAATTGTGATATTGGAACCTATAGTGCCAAAAATGACCTGTAATAGTTTAAAGGTGATTAAAAATCACACCCGCTCTTATCATCTTACATCATCATGGCGTAAAATAGATACTATGCCGATTTGCTCAGACACTATGATGTAAAATTCTCCATTCATTGTCAATGGGAATTTTATGTTTGTGCAAATGTGGAAATGTAATGTCTGTGTAAGACGAAAATCGCTGAATAATGAAGTTGTGCCTTTTTCCACGATTCAAAATCATTATAATTGGTCCTCATAATAAGTAAGTAAGTAAGTACAGTAGGTCAGAGAGGGTTAATGTCTGTATATCAGCCGAGCAAAAAAGTGTATTTCTCAGGTACACTTTAACACACTATATGTGTGTTAAAGTTTACCTGAGAAATACACTTTGGGTGGACCACATTATTATCTAATTACCAGAGGGCCTAATAAGCTACGGCTGCCAGGTTTGTTTGGTGCTCTTTACATTGCTGCTTATAGCCTACAACTCTTGATAACCCGCACAGTTCCTTCCACTTATCTGGAAACTTGAGGCTTCAATTAGCAGAAGGGTATTTGTCAGGTCAAACCACAAAGGATCACCACCACGACCAGTGGTTGAATTTTGTCATCAGTAAGTTTAAAAACAAATCAAATATACTCAACATTGGAAAATGGAGCCTTTTAGAAAATTACAGACATGCTGTGTTACTGGACAATGGTGAGATTATTTCATTCATGTTATATCATTGTTTTTTCCACTTGTTTGACTTAACATGCTAAAATATCTTCTTTTTGACGTTACAAGACAAGTGAGACTTCTAAATTGAAACTACTTGAAAACCAGTGACCTTTCCCTGTGACTACAACTTATAACCTCCAGATGGCAGTATCTCTATCTAATAAAAATGAGGGCCATTACAACTAACTTCAAGCCAAAAATGGTTTCATGTATATGTATTATAACTTGTGCTATGGTCATAATTATACTGTTCTCTACCCATGTCTCTTTGGTATTCTATTTAGCTGTTTTTCAAATTTTTCTCTGTAAAATCCAATAACGTAAAAGCATCCTTTTGTCGATTCGATTTTAAACTACCAACTACAAAATGTCAAGAGGTCTCAATAAAATGCCCTCCTGCGAGGTGTTGCAGTGCAGACATTAATCTGACACCTCCCCCTGGTCGTATTGGAGATGTTCCCCACTTTATGAGAAAGTATTGAGAGCCGAGGCATTATCCTCCCCTCCATCTTATCAGCACTCCACTCGCCTAATGTCTTCCTTCTCCTACCTACCTGTCTCTCTTTCCCTCTCCCTCTCTTGCAACCCTCACACGTCTCACAGGGTAGTTTTAGATCCCTCGTGGTTGAAGATGAGGAGAGGAGAGAGAGATATAGGTATAAATCACGACATGGAAAGGGGGCGGGGTGAACGTGAGAGGGTGAAACACAGAAGAGAGACCGTGAGCAACAGTGAGAGGGGTGTGTGTGTGTGTGAGTGAGTGTGTGTGTTTGGGGGGGGGGGGGGGGGGGGGAGAGAGGAGGGGAGGGTGAGAGGACAGGCGAGATGGTGTGTGGTTGCCTGGCAACGATTGATAACCAAATCCCCAAGCATCCCACTTGTACCACCCAGCCCTTCCTCCAGGTCTCTATTATGGATACACATTTGCACACGCGTGCACACACACACACACACACACACACACACACACACACACACACACACACACACACACACACACACACACACACACACTGCAGGTATATGCGCTCATTAGCTCTTTATGCAATCATCATTCCATATTGATGCACTTTGGTGTAAATTGAAATGATAAGATAAGCACATGATTGTATCTCTCCATTCGAGAGATACAATCGAGGCAATGTGCATCTAGCGAGTCAGCCTTGCAAAACTGCAGCAGGTAGAGTGACATCGTTTAAAAGTAATAGGATTTGTTTTTACACCGTACTAGGCCCCTCACTTCGCTTATGGGGCTCTCCAGATTCTCCATTGGAAGTGTGAAATCAATAGGCCAATATCGCCCAAGCACCGTACTACCCAGTGTGGAGCAGGTTTCCTCCGCTTGCTGTCACTCAGTCAGTCTGTCAGGAGGATTGATAGTGATCGACAAAGAGTGTCCCATCAAAGCCAGTAAATTATCCCTTCACTCTGGGCTGCATGGGGCTGGAGGCTGCATCTGTATTCCACACTCGTATATCTGGAGCCTTCGGTCAGACCCCTAGCCAATATTATAGCAGGTGTTTTTCTGTCATGGGGAGGGAGGGGGAAATTACGTTGTGTAGTAGTAGCGCCCATATGCTCAGGAGACAAGAGGGAAATAGAGAGAGAGAGAGAGAGAGAGAGAGAGAGAGAGAGAGAGAGAGTGTAGATAGTATACAGCACTGATGTAGGGTGTGTGAGAGAGGGAGACAGCGAAAGAGATAAAGATTGGACAGACAGACAGACAGACAGACAGACAGACAGACAGAGAGAGAGAAAGTGAGGGAAATACATACAGATAGTACACATCACTGTGGTAAGGTGTGAGACAGAGAGGGAGCAACCGAGACTCCGAGAGAGAGAGAGAGAGAGAGAGAGAGAGAGAGAGAGAGAGAGAGAGAGAGAAAGTGAGGGAACACACATACAGATAGTAGGCCTACACAGCACTGAGGTAGGGTGTGTGACAGAGAGGGAGCAACCGGGAGACAGAGAGAGAGCGAGAGAGAGAGAGAGAGAGAAAGAGAGAGAGAGAGAGAGAGACTGAAATAGAGCAGTACCTGTTAGAGCGTGGTGGATGTCTGTTGATCACATTAGAGGCGTCGGGTTTGGTTAATCTCGTGACACGCTGCTCGACCGGCGGCGCGTGGCGGACGGGCGGCGGACTGACTGGCTCTCATTCATCAGAAGGAGCAAGCAGTCAGTGGGCAACCAGTGCAATTTTTGGTGGGGGGAATTTCCCTTTCACAATGGATACCTGCAGGATACAAACCTTAGTGGTGGTGGTGGTCCTGTTGTGGCAGGACGGGTCATGTCAGTTCCCAACGCAGCTCATGTAAGTAAACCTTGTAGGCTACTAAAGCTAATCCCACTTTAAGCATATGCTTAGAAGGGGACGGTTGTTGTTTGCAGACTGAGACTCTTTAATCGCACGTGCTCCGGTGCTCGCCGTTTGACTTTGAGCACAAAATGATACATGATCTAGACTAGCCTGGGACAGTGGACTGGGAGTGTGATCACATGTCAGGGGGGGGGGGGGGGCGTTTTATCGTGAATGGCCAATTTGGCCATCATCATTAATAAACATTTGCAAATGAGATTGACAAGTGACAACATCTTATCTATGCTTTAACGCACCACGTACTTGTCTGATGTCTTGCCTTCATAACACCGGTTAATTTTAGTTCACCAATCAGCGCAGCGATTATACTCTGTCTGCCTGCCTCCGAGAGCTTGTAGGCTGACTCGACTGCCGCCCTCCGTGCTAGCTAATCAACTTGTTGGGGGGGGGGGGGGGGGGGGGATAAGAAATAATAAATAAGAAAGAACACAAAGACAAACCAATTGAATAAAGTGACGTGCAGGTGCATTGCTGTGAAATGGATGTTGTTGTCCAAAGAGAACAGACTGTCATCATTTGCCTTTGTTGCTGTTAAAATATAAAAAGAAAAACAAACAAACATTATAATGGTTGTTTTTTTGTTGTTTTTTTGCAACACACCTATATGTCAGTGCATGCCTGCATGCACTGACATATAGACATACAGACAGCAGCAGTGTGAAGTGAACCTCATTATTATATGTAGGCAGCTATCCCTCAAAGAATAGCAAAGCAAAAAACAAAGGAAGAAAACAAAACAATAACAGTAGCCTAATGGGCAAAAATAATGCAGTGACATTTGCTGTACCTGAAGCGGTTTGAGCACTTTCAGAGATTCATATAGGCAGAAAGCAACAGCCACTCGAATGGTTTATTGTGGTCCAAGCTTATGTATAATACATTATGCGTTCAACTATCAATTTCACATAATATAATTGCACATATAACCCCCAAAACGAATATGCTGATCCTGTCGTCTGATGTTCCCCAGTGGATTGATTGATTGATTGATTGATTGATTGATTGATTGAATACTTAATTGGAGTACCAAAGAAAGCACTATGGCTTGTTTCCATTGTAGCTCAGTTCATCAAAACAATAATGACAAACATTTGGGAGATGTGTGTGTGTGTGTGTGTGGGTGTCCTACATATTTTCCATAGTGAAATCATACAAAGTGCATTCGGTGACTAATTGATGTATTTGAACCCAGCCTAGTTAACAAGTAAGTAAGCCTTGCCGAGCCATGATGATCACCATATAGTATGTATAGTAGCAGGCCTATGCCACAGGGATTTACCCCCCAACCTTGATGCTGAGTGCCAAACAGGGAGGCACTGGGTCCCATTTTTCAGAGTCTTTGGTATGACCCGGCCAGGGATTGAACCCCCGACCTCCCTGTCTCAGGGCGGACACTCTAACCACAAGACTCTAGGTTTAATTGGCCATTTAAAATCAATATAATAATTGTCAGGTTACTGCTTTACTGCTTTGACTACTTCAAAACCGCTCTCAAAGGGCACCTACGGACGGACGGCTGCAATTTTAAACTGGCCCACAGTTTATGAATCCCCCCACCGCCCACCCCTTTTCACCCTCACTGTATATATTTCCCCTCCTTCCTTTATGATGATTTCCTGTTTTTGGCTATATAGAAGTGTATAATTTGTACGTCTCTAAATGTTGAATTGAAAATGGTGGACCCTCTTGTACACAAGTCAAGTGTAATGCTTTAAATGCTATCTTAGAATAGATAGACCTATTTGACAGTGCAGAAACATAATTGCCTTCCTTGATCCATCAATTACCCGTCAACGACCATCAGCTGGTCACAGTCACAGACACTCAGCCTCTGCAGCACTCTAACTGAAAGTGACTGCACTTCTATCCAAGGCTTATCAGAATTATTTTGCGGCCCCCCTGGCTATGCGTCGCAGACCCCACTTTGGGTACCACTGATCTACATTACTTAATTTCTTTGATATGAAAAGAGTTGAAACCAACTGCATTATTGATATTATTGATATTACTGATATTATTAACCTGATTGAGACCATTTCCGCAATAAGGGCCTTTCTCGGCACCACCCCTCTCTCATTTGTTTATATTGTGTTAAGGATCCAAGATGGCCGCAGCACCAGGGGGGGGTGGGGCGGAGGTGAGTGGGTGGGGTCGACATATGACCTTACTGGGCTGCGTTCACACATTCAAGTCACCTGTCTTGGTTTGACTAAACATTTTGTTTGATGGGGGAGGGAAGCAGAACACATCCATCAAAGCTGTGTTCAGACACAAGTCAGGTGTCAGACACAAGGTCTTGAATGGATCAGGTCATATGTCGACCCCGCCCGCTCACCTCCGCCCCACCCCCTCCTGGTGCTGCAGCCATCTTGAATCTTAAACACAATATAACAATCTTAAATCACATCACATCACCACTCCTTGTGGTGATTGTTCTCAAGTTACATGACATACAGAGACTTGGTGCATTTTACATAGATGCTCTGCTGATCAGAGCTTGGTGTCAATACACATAAGGCACATCTCTGCTTTGGTAAGTAGGACAGGCTAAATTATGCAATAATGGTCACGCAGTGTGTTAATGTCACATAGTAGGCTACTGTGAATATTAAAAGGGGAACTTAGCTGATATTTTACATGCGTCCTGTCTTAGTATTGTGAGGAGGACATTATGCAAATCAGACATTCTGTGTGCTGAAAGCAGTCTCTCTCTGTGTAGGGAAATCTCTTCAAGCCTACGCACCATGACATTTGCTGAGTTCTACGTATAGGCCAGCTGCTTTGTTTCTGTGCAAACTTTCTGTCAGTTTCACAGTAGAAAGTAGGATGGATAGATTAAATATACCTGTCCAACTTCCCTTTCAATCTTCGATCTACAAGCTCTGTGCAGGCAGTTCACCCTGCCACTGACTGTATTTAACAACCTTTGTTTGACTATATATTGTTTATTATTGTTGGCTCCAGTGTAGGGAGCATACCAACTGTGGGTTTGTGATAGGGAACATACCAACATTGGTATTGTGTAAAGTGAGTACTCTAATTATTATGTTTATATTATGTGGGTATTTTCTTTTGAGTAATATCTGACACATAATGTGTACATGAATTGTAATGTCTCTGGACATTGGGAAATTAACTGGTAAATTGTGGAGACAATTCAAGTTTGGTATGGTCCAGTGGGGAGGGGCTTAGCCTATATAAGTAGGGAGACCTGCCACTGCCTTGCAGTTAAGGTAGGACTGTTGAGGTGAGAAGACTGAGGGCCAAGCTGAACAGTTTTGTACTGTTCAGTATTTTTACAGTTTGCTATTTTTTCAACCTGTGCCTTTTGGCAAACACTGCCCACACTAAGTGTGACACACTCACTACCACATGTCAGATTGTGGCTCTTGAGTTGAACACCTAATGTTCACCCCACAGGGAGTGCTATGGTTCGTGTGGTTAAGCTATGAGTCGTCTCCTATATATAAGGCTATATGCTGCAATCTTATCTTAATAATAGTTGTGGTGTGTCAGGGACTTTACATCAGACCAGTAGCATAACTGCCTCTAAAAGTTTTTTTCTGTTTTTTCTGCCTTTATTGATGGTTAAAGTGAAAATGAACAGGAAAGAGGGAGAGAGAAGGGGAGAGACACGCAGCAAAGGTCGTCATGAAGAGGACTCGAACATGTGACACGCTGTCAGGCCAGAGTCTGTATGTGGCATGCACCTGGACCACTAGACCAGTGGGAGACAAATGCCTCCAAACCTGCCACACATATTTATCATGTGTCTGACAATTAAGTACTTTTGCCCCTTCTAAAATGCGTATAATTTGCATAAATAGCAAACTTTTGACCCAGATTATGTCCAGTAGGAGGCCAGCTCCCATGGGAGCACGTGCCCTCATTCACATCAACAGCGCTGGCAGGGGCGGCCTAATGCTGCCGTCCAGCAGGTTTTGCCGTGTGCCGTCAATGTG
Source organism: Protomyctophum bolini (assembly GCF_963924005.1). NCBI lineage: Eukaryota > Metazoa > Chordata > Actinopteri > Myctophiformes > Myctophidae > Protomyctophum > Protomyctophum bolini. The sequence goes on from NC_137865.1 coordinate 31,582,169, forward strand.
AATGCAGAATTAGGGATCTGGGATCCGTTTTAAGGCCCCATATTTACGCCAGCAACAACTCATCCTGTCGTCCCTTCACAATAAAGTGTCTCCACTTTAACTCCCAATGCTGCACATTTTACCCAGGTTATTAACAGGAAATACGTGTAACTTAACAGCGTGGGAGAGAGCAAGGCAGCGAGGGAGCGAGAGAGAGGGCCTCTGTGCAAGGGTGTGGAGACGAATACTGGAAGACTCACCCCGGTGCGTGCCCATTTTTCATCCCAGAATTTTCCCCAGTGAGGGGGATAACTTTGTAATATGCTATTGGCTGTTTGTATTATTTTTGGAAAAATATAAAAATATACTCCTGTGGAAAGGCTATATTATATTACTTATATTGACCCCATAAACAATTTACTATTATTTAGTATATGTTGAGGTTGAGGTTTTGCCCCCTCAAATGGTACCTCATCAGATAATCCCCACATATCCCAACATGTCCCCCAACAACTTCTGTAGTAGCTTCACAGTAGTAGCTTTTCATAAATTATATAGGCTGTCTGCTGTCATGAAAGTTTATAGTTAGAGAAATTCAAAGTCCAGCCGTCTGCTGTCCAGCCTCTCCCACCCCTCACTGGGTAAAATTCTGGGAGGAAAACAGAAACGGGGTGAGTCTTCTTGTTACCGTGGAGACCCCCTGGAGGCCTGTTTCAATTGAAACTGATGAAACATAGAAAGGCTTCCTATGAGGGCTGCACTGGAAACTGAACAGCTTCACATTCCACATCTTATACCTTCTTTCAGGGGTAAAATGGGGATTTAAGGGGCCAAACGCCTGAAGGGCGCTTTTTTTCTTACTATGAATAAAGTGCAATCTTGAGTTGTGCTAGAGCGAGTGCTCTATGTTCATGCACTTTTTGTGTTGTGTTGGTCTGGAGAGACGCAGAAGGCAAAGTGTATTCCGTGTATGTAACCTGGTAATAAAATGTTTCCGTTTTTTGATTCTGTGGGAGGAGGACTTGCAGTACTTTGTAGGTAGGCAATAGACTGTATCATCAGAATCCCTGCTGGGTTTTGGAGCTTTGGCACATGAGAGTTGTTGCTTTGATGCCATTTTTTGAGTGAGCCTGCTGGCTTTAATGCACTATATTGCTGTCTGTGTCTGTAATGATGTGTAATTAGACTATAGTTCAACACAGGCCTCCACTGGGATGCACAGTGTGGGTCAAATCATTATACCCTCTCTCCCTCACCCCCCTCTCTATCACACACACACACACACACACACACACACACACACACACACACACACACACTTGCTAAAGCTCTCTACTGTGGAAAACAATGTAGGGCACAGTTTGACCCAGTTGCCATATCTGTGTATGTGTGTGCATAAATCTGTACCGTATGTGTGCATCTGCACATAATATGTGCAGATGCACACATACGGTGCATATTATGTGTGGGATGCTTTAATGGTGTGTGTGTGTGTGTGTGTGTGTGTGTGTGTGTGTGTGTGTGTGTGTGTGTTTAATTATCCAGTGCTGTATTGAGACCGTAGAAGTAATCACACTTATAATAGAGCAGAACAACTTTGCTTCCTCAGCACAACAGCAGTTCTCCTATATTTAGACACCTCTAATGTCCCTTGTGTGCCACTTTAAAGTTTAAACTATTATTGGCTAAACTATTAACATAGTGGCATGTGGTAGCAGTAGTAGAGTTCTCCAATATAATGTATTGCTTTAATGTATGAAATACCAGTAAGACACCTGAGGGCGAGAAGCGACCTCGTCCATATATAGTGCACTGGCCATAATAGCGTGTCTTGAGTTTACAGGGTTTGATGAGGTCAGATCAACATGGATCAAAATGGAATGTCAGAATTTTAGTTAGACCTACTCCCTCTACCGATATTGCCAAGAGAAAACCCTCATAGAGAAGACTTTTCCTTCGGGTGAAAAAAATCTCTTTCTGGCCAAAAAGTGCGTGTGGTGGGGTGGCTCAAAGTGCGTCCACTAAGGAAAGTAGGCTTTCTAATTACACAACCTGTCTTTGTATTGGTGAGTAGGTAAAACATTATTTCTATTTTCGCTACAGAGGAGAGGCTGGTCTGCATTTATGCGAGTCCCGGAAGTCGACGGTAACATAGCTCTAAATGCGACGACATTAGAGCTATGGACCAGAGCTATGTATATGTATGGATGTTGACACTGTTCAGTTTCCTACCAAAGTCTAACAGACTTTACATACTGGACAATGATCTATTTGTACAGGTTTCCAGTAGATTGAGAGTTCTGCTTCATACGTACAGGTCAAGCTTTTGTACATGTCCTGAACCCATGTGATGACTGATTTGATGACTGATTTGCACTGTGGTAGGCCAGTGTCAGCTCAACAAACTGGTGCACGCACACACACACACACACACACACACACACACACACACACACACACACACACACACACAGTGCATACAGTAGTGTACATCAACATATGCACATGTAAACGTACAGACATACATCCACGTCGTGCATGCACACTCACATGCATCCGCCTGGGCTGTGCCTCGTCAGTTTGTTGGCACCTGAACTTCTTTGTCACAGAGACAGATTTACAGTTGTAGCAGTCGATTGCACAGATGGCAAACTTCGGAGCAGATATCTGCTCCTCTGAATATCAAATCCCTGGAGTGGAAACACACACATACGCATGTACACACACATATGCACATGCACGCACACACGCACACTCAGAATGCTTCAGGGTTTTAGGGTGTAGCTCCATCCAAGGTCCAGTGAATTATTGGACCAGCTTTGAGTTTGGTATGTCTGTCTCTGGTCATAGGGAGGACGACAGGAGAGGAGAGCGACAAGAGGAGATGAGGTGAAGAGAAGAGGGGAAATGAGAGGTGAAATCGGGTAAATGAATCGAGAGGATAGGTGAAATGGGCTAGTGAGTGTAGAGGAGATGAGGTCAGGAGAAGTCAAGAAAGGTGATAAAAGAAGGGATGTGGGCAGAAGAGGGGGGGGGGAAGGAGATGGTGAGAGAATGGTGCGGGATGAGAGAAAATTGGGGGAGGAGAGGAGTTGTACACTCTCAGAGTTAAATTACATAGATTAAACATTGATTTTTCAACATACATTGTGGTCCCAGAGATCAAAAGGCCATTCAATGCATGGGGGACCGCAGCCTAATTCAGGTCAAACCCTGGGCTCCTTGAAATGAAGATGGTTTAAAATCACTGCTAGAGCCGTACAAATCTTCTCTTCTGGGGGGTCCGCAGGCTAATGAGTATCATTTTGGGGGTCCTTGACATGAAAAGGTTGTAGAGCATGTCTTCCAAGCTGGTGTCCTCTCCGTCAACATTATCCTATCAATGTGAACTAGGCAGAGCAGTGCTGCTACTATACTGTTTCTTGGAACATTTTGTCTAAATGACATATTTCATATTTCCTATTCAACTGCAATTTGTATCATACACTGCGTATATTGACTTTATTTGTGGTCAATATTGGTATTGAATTTTTTGGAAGGCCTATAAAGACAAGACTATACAGTCCAAGCAGCATCAAAGGCAAAGTTGTGCATAGAAGAAATTACATGCCCATCAAAGACAGCATTATAATTTGTATTTACTAGACCTGTACGTGCCCGTCGGCTACCGGGCTACTTGAGAACGATGCAACTTGGGAACCTAATAATTCCCGTTGTCAACTTGTCATAGCACTCGTTTTAACTGTCTGTGTCCCACATAGAGATCTCTGTATCTGCCTGTGTGTGAAGAGGACAAACTGACTGACTTTGAAAAGTGGACTGGTTAAGTAGGCTAATCAATTGGCAGGTGTGGGGTTGCCATGGCAATCAATTGGCTGAGGCAGAGGCTGGAAATTGCACATGTGAGGGGACATAGGCTGATTAGGCCCACTGTTATTATTTATTTTAAACGGCTACTGGCCATCATCACGTCTTTCTTTGTGCTAAATGAGCGATCAATCTTATGGCTTGATGATAACATGAAACATTTAAAACATAAAATAAAAAAATCAAATCGATAAAAAAACAATATGCTATTCAGCAAATAGAAGGCCCTGGTGTATTGAGAAAGTATGCACAATGACAGATATATTGTATGATACAGTGGGCTGTATTTTGCGTGTCTTAAATACCAGGTCTTATTACTTAACTTAAGATCTTTCTATATCCTCTCCAAAGACACCCCGGAACTGAATGCTATTGGTTGGGACCAGACATGGGACCAGAGTGGGGGTGGGTCTTACTCGAAACCCACATGTACAACAATTCACGCCACCAACAAACTGAACTGCTTCAGAAAAACATATTTACATCATTTCATATGAACTAGCCAACGGCAATATTTCCGAAGCTGGCCGCTTGAGTGCTACACCAAAATATATCAACATTTAAATTGCCAAATGAACACCATGCCACAATGCTACACATAAAGGCCCACCACACGCGGTAATTCCCCAACGCATTCCCATAGCTAATAACAACATTCGGGTGATGAAGTGCATCATGGGAAATCAACAGAGAGATTCAGCTGGCACGGCCCCATCGCATTACTGGGATGCCACTACATCAAAGAGATTCTAGAACAAGAGATGAAACCCCCTTTAACTCCCATAGTAACAACCAGCGCCCAGTGCCTTTGCCATTTTGGAGTGATGACGCAACTTCCAGTTACTTTAAAAAACGTTAAAAAGTCATGCTGTAAAAAACAAAAACTAGTTTTTATCCTATTCTACTCTCATATATTGATTTACTCATTTATTTATTTTTCATACTTATGAATGGATCAAAGCAGAAATTAGTAACATACGGTATCCATTCAGAATATCAGGGTACATGTGTGGGCATGCGACCGTGCATGTTTATGTGCAGGTTTGAGGTGTTACATAGAATGCGCTGCCTCCATCTTGGAGGGATGCGCCATCTAGTGGTGATCCAAAAACAACCACACAGAGTTTATTCTAGGATCTCTTTGACTACATTCAGGGAGGCCCTGTTGTAGTGTGCCAGGCCCAGCAGATGATTGGCTGTGGGTATCCAGCAATCATCCCATCCATCAGCCTGATTGGTTCGTGGATTTCAATATATGCGGACCAATCATGTTGCATCTTCTCCTATATATATAGTCATGATAAGTCACCCTAATATCCGAGGGGCAAGACGTAAAATCCCTTGTTTAGTCAATAAGTCATTATTTTTGGGATCCCTTTAGGTTAATCAGTAAAGCTTATTTCAGACATAATACTCCATCCTGCCAGGGATATTTGAGGGTAGCCTCCCAATTATGGTTGCTATTTCTCTTCTATTTCTCCGCCTATATCAACTTACTATGGATTTCCACCATCTACTATAAAATGTGCCCCCCACCTATACCTGATGTATCTTTTCCCATTTATTTTCTATTTACGTGGTTCTTCTATAATGCTCTGCCTGCCCCGGTCTTTCCATCTCCCTCAGCGTGAGTCAGAGGCAGTGTAGCTCTGCCTCACACATAGACCTTAAATGGCTTTACACTCATTACACCCAGAGACTGTGTGCACAGTGGCTGCAAATTACACATTTTGGAATGGTTTGTCTGTATGTACTGTATGCATCTGTGTATCTCTGTTTGTGTGAATAACTGAATATATGCATGCATGTGAGTGGAAAGGTCTATCTATCTCTTGGCCATTGGAGAAATTCAGGGCAGGGTCTGTATGGCAAACTGTACACCACCCATCCCCCCCCTATCTCTATCCACCTCATGCAATATTAATGTCAATGCCAATGCCAATGCCTTCGTGTGTGTGTGTGTGTGTGTGTGTGTGTGTGCATGCCTGTGTGTAGTATGCAGCCATGCACAGCTGCATATAGACATGTTTGCGTCCATGTATGTGTCTGCATGCACACGGCGGACCTGTTGCTTCTCTGGGTCTCTCATTAGAAAATAAAATGAGCACCTTCAGTCGGTATATAATGCAGTTGTCCGGGTGCACGGCTCACTAGCTTCGCGCAGCCAGACAACTATTCCACAATCTCCGAATGCTAGAGTCTGGAACTACACCGAAATCCGAGTAAGGAAGCTGCCATTTTTCACGGAAATATATTTGAAAACAATTAACAATATGGAAATAATAGCCTCCGCTCCGATGTCCATCTGGTACTTCATGGATGCACAGACAGCATACACGGACGCGATTCGGCATCAAGCCTTACTCAGTGTGTAGGAAGGCTTGACGACGAAACGCGTCCGTTAATTAACCCATATACTGCCTCCTGTTTTTATGTAGCACACGCTGGACTGACATCCTGTCTGGAGCGTCCATCTTTAATGCTAAATAAATTGTGTCAATGCTAGCGAGCTAAAATGAAGCCATCCATGCTCTAGAAAGCGCCAATGTTTCCATCTAAACCACCGGATAATCAGCAGACCTCCGAACATCGCACATTTTATCCAAACCATGGAGAGCTCCGTAGATTATGAGTTATTCAGCTTTTTAGTCAGCCTGTATAATGGGAGGTGGATGGCAGCGTGGTTGCGCAATCCGGTCTAGGATCGCTAAAGAAGGAAAGGCCAAGCCAAAATAATAATAAAAAAAAGAAATTGGCGATCCGGTTTGATATCAATAATAAAGCTTATCAGACGGAACATTACGCCAGAAGCAGTAAAACCGTTAAAAGAGCCAGAAGGACTTTGGAGTGCTGGCTGTTATTTTCTTACTTCTCTTATACCTGTTATAATCATGTATATTAAATCTCTGGCGGAATGGAATCGTGGAACATATACAGTAGGACATGCTCCAATGACTGGCTCGCGCTAAAGGTCCCCAAAGTAAACACAGCCTTTTTGTTTTAGTGCCCCAAACACTTACAGGGTAGATGTGATTGCCACACATCTGTTTTTAAACTTGTGTTGTATGATCACACGATAAGGGAACACTGTTTGTTTGTTTTATCATTGATGTGAATATTGATAGTGAACTAAATTTTATTGTACTGTCTGTGAGTGTGATGTATCTCGACAACACTGCAAATGAGGGAAACCTCAATGTCTTCTCTGTGAGAGAATAAATAAAAGTTTGAATGAATGAATAGATGGGACCAGAGCCTTCTATAGAGAGTTGCGTCAATGAGGGGGCAGAAAACAGTACTGGTCACGTGTTTCATGTAACTCGAAATAGTGACAAAAACGCTCATTGACTCCAGTGCATTCCGTAAACTACTGGTTCAGGGCTTTGTCACTCTTCGCCAATAGAAGTCTATGTAGAAGAGACACCATTAGACTAGCCCGATGAAGCGTACAGAGGTGACACATAACTCTCTAATAGAAGGCTCTGGATGGGCCCAATTGCTCCATTAAGTCTTAGCTTCTGTCTAGTCTTGTCAGAATATTGATCTCTTCCCACCCACATTTATTCACTGACAATTATGATGATGTGAGATGCATGCAAAAACTACACAGGCAGTCCAGCGAAGACAAGGATGAGATGGACGTGTCTGAGTCTGAGTTCTCACCCTGCTGACCCCACGGATCACTTTGATATTGAGGGTGGGAAATCTCTCTCACCTCTTCCTACCTCTGTGTACACAAGGCCCCGGTCGGCTCTCATCACTGTCTGTCACATGCCACACCCGCTGACACTCACCTTGATTGGATGACTTTACGTTTGAACCCCCCGAAAAAGTAATCTTACTGGTTCATCAGGGTGATCGAACCCGTTGACACCAGTTTGATTGGGTGACATTGTGCTTGTTCCATGTGATTCTGATTTGATTGGCAGACACTGTGCCTTACCCCTTGGATGGATTTATTTCGGTTCTGTTGGTTTTAGGCCATGGTGTGATTCAGAGTCAACTCATTTAATTATTTTAGTCAGATAAGTTGACTGACAGTTTGATTGCTCTTTGTTAAGGCTGTAAAAATTCAAAAGGTTTCATGCTGTTTTGTCTGTGTCTGTTTGTCCAACAGGATTAAGGAATGGGTAGACCAGATGCAAAGAGAGCTGGTGACACTTGCAGAAACAGCCAGTGCAGGGAAGAGCCTCACACAGGTAAACAAATGCATTCTAAATCTCAGACGCAATTTATATTCTTTTACACCGAGCAGTACATTGGTAAATAACTGCCTCCTTGTTTTTTTCCTTTTTGTATACGATATTTTATGGTTTACGTCTCAAATCGTTCATGAACTTGAACGATTTAGATTTATTAATTTAATTTAACACAACCATCTCTCTGTTTGCGTCTGTAGATTTATCTGGACAATAGGAACTTGTATAGTGTGGCCCCGAACGATGCAGAGGAGCTGGTGGCGCGAGCAGCCAGGAACATTGAGCAGCTGCTACGGAAGAGGTCTACTGCCCTGGAGGTAAGACCATGAATGCATGAGGCTGATATCGCCAGCCAGTGTCATTTAACAGTGTATTTAAGCAGAATTATGAGCTTCCCTTTCTACTAGGGGTGTAACGAAACATTTTAACAGCGATACGATACGTATCACGATACATGGTTGACGATACGATCAAATCAATCCTTGTTCCTGTAAACTATCCATTCATCCATCCATCCATCTTCAACCTATTATCCGTAGTTGGGTCGCGGGGGCAACAGCTCCATCAGAGAGCTCCAGAGCAACATTAGTAACTTTACACGTTACAACGTTACAAGGCCAGTGAGTCGATGTGATTCCTCCAACTGCGCCTTGGTCTGTCCGGGGGACTCCTCCCAGTGGGACGTGCCTTGAGGACCTCCCTAGGGAGATGCTCGAGACACATCCTAACCCGAACCACCTAAGCTGGCTTAAAGATAAATTGAAAGAATACCTGTGTCAGAGTACCCGTTCCACCAATCTGTCTGTGTCCAATTTATGCCCATGCATACACATGTACGTACAGAAAGACAGACAGACAGAGATGTGGTGCATTTATTGATACACAGACACTCAGTAGTAGAGGTCCCTAAAATTAGTTAAATTATGAAATCACCTTGAGAAGAATTTGAAAACATGCCACATGCATACATTGCTGCATAGCTCACAAAATTGGGTTGGGCACCATGGGACTTCATTATCCCCAGGGAAGGAGACTTGCTGACTTCGCGCACGCCATGGGGAAGACATGGCACCTTTCCACACTTTCCACCTTTTTCACTGTCAAAATGTTGGTTATAAATGTATGGGTGGGGGGAGAAAATAACACATCATTCTACTTTTGTGTGTATTGTCAAATACAAGATATTGAGGGGTCCCGACTCCCCAGCCAAAAACGTTGAGAACCCCTGTCCTAGCCGACATAAATCGCTATAGTTGAGTAGAAGTCTAAAGTATAGCGGAACTTTTAATACTCAAGTAAATGTACGTAAACACACACACACACACACACACACACACACACACACACACACACACACACACACACACACACACGCACTACCCTGTCCTCCTTTCTGCACCTCTTCCTATCGTCTCTTGATTTCTTCCATTATTCTCTATCCTCTTTTCTTTCTCACACTCTCTCCCAAACACCTCCTCGAGGGTCTCACTGCCTCTCTCCTCCTCCCTCCCCCACTACCTATTCCTTTGAGCAGAACTGGTTCAGAGGAAAGCGTTTTCTTTTTTTTTAATTATTTATTTAGGGACATCCACAATCATATTATAAACCATTTTTCAGGAACAAAAAAGAATACAAATAAAATAAAGAATATGGGAGAGATGGATGATGTGTACAGAAATTAAAGTACAATACAATATAATACTCATAGGGAGACATAAGGGAATATTTGAAACTGTGAGCAGTAATTAAAATAAAAACCCAGAGGAGAGCATTTTCAGTATATTGTTTGAACCCCTTTTTATGCACTGTATTATTATTATTATTATTATTATTTTATTTTATTTTTTTACATAATTTCCTCTACAAAGTCCTAGTAGTACAAGTAGTAGTAAGGTTGAAATCTCTTTTTTGCAAGTAGAAATATATCCGGTTCTTGCAGGGTTAAAGCTCCCATTCACACTCCCCTATCTCCCTATAGAGCGTCGCAGTCCCGCCCCCTCATGAGATCCGGAAAATAAATCCCTGTTCATTTTCCTCATAGACTTTTCAGAAAGTATTTATTTAAATGTTTTGGGCCAAACAAAGAATTAGAAAGTAGAAAAAAACGGCAGGTTACAACACTTTTTTTGTTGTTTTTCTTCTTTGTAATTATTTGTTTGGTCCAAAATATTGTGTTTGTTGTCATGATTTGTCATGACTCAAGTTGGCTTCGTACGACGCTTAAAAATAAATACTTCATGAAATGTCTATGGGAAAAATGCATTGGGATTCATTTCCTGGGCCTGGCGTCGTCATGAAAGGGGGCGGGACTGCGACGCTCTATATAGGTGGTGCCCTAATAGGCACCACCAATATTTGACTTGTTTGTAATGGAGAAGGAACTGTTTGTTGCCTCTTGTAAATGCTGACCTGAAGAATATTCCATCCACACATATCCCCAGAGATTTCAATTCTGAAAGGGGGTAAGGGTGGGGGGACGACTTGGATCTGCTGGCTTCCCTATCATTCCTATTTGAGTGCGTTACTTCCCAGGGAGACAGAGAAATGGCTGGCACTAAAACACAATCCACTTGGCAGTGGCCCTATCAAACTGGTAAACTCATGCAATCTTCAACGGGAGGGTAGTGGATTTCCTTCGCCAACTATATGCAAAAATCATGTGAAAGAAGATTTCTGTCTGTTGGAATAAATAAAGGAAGATGTGTGGTACCGATGGCAGACATAGCACCTCTCACTTCAAACACTGTATTATGTAAATCGCACAGTCTGGCCGGGGTGATCTTACAATGTACATTTCCTCATGTTGCAGAGTGACAGTAATATTAAAAGAGAATGTGTCTACAGTGAGCATTCATTATCATTATTTGTTAGCCATCAGTCTAAACCAAGGAGAGAAGATATGATATTATTAACTGAAAGTTGTAAATGTCGTCATAAAATAAATACATTTCACAATCCATCGCTATGGGCAGCACATAGGGCAGGCTGCATGTATGTAATTTGCATGTGTGTGTGCAGAATGCTGTATAGGGGAGGTGGAGGAGGAAGGTGTGAATACTGACACTCGATCCAGACTCCAGCAATCTCACTCTCAGTTATACTGTGCCAAAAATAACAGATCTACAAGCTCACACCACATCACGTCACATTCAATTGTGACACGTTTTGGTTGAAGCTATTTTCGGCTTGGGACACCACCATATGACTATGAATTAATCAGGCTTTAGTGCCCCTCGTGTATTATTCTCCCCCTTTCCCAGTCCGCCACAAGGCACCCAGCTATTGGATTCTTAGATAGATTGGAGAGTAAACGGACGACTGGAAAGGTAGATGGATTCACAGAGATGGTAGTTTGGGTGGGTTGATGGATGGATCGATGGGACTGGCAACGATTTATTGGTATTGTTCTAGTCTTTGCTAGAATGTTTCAAAAGGTTGAAAGTTGCAGTTTGCATGTGGAATCCAATGTTAATTTTACCAGAATATTTGTATTTAGTCTTATTCTTTTGAATAACACACCAGTTAGGCTTAGTTCTATTTAGTCTTCTGAAATTGTTTAGTCTTATCTACTGTAGTCTTTATCGACTAAATATCAAAAACCTTAGTCGACTTGGTCTTTAGTCTTATGTGGTCTTTACACGGAAAACGGCAAAATAAAGTATCGTTTGCTGGTGTCCCTTTAGACGAGAATGGTGTTTTCAGGAGGTGAAAACGCAACAAAGTGAAACCACCTTCCAGAGTGGAAATCTTTGAGAACGCCGTTTTATCCGTTCTCCGTGTAAACAGGCAAAACGGTGAATCCGCAAAATTTATGACATCATGGCTCACGTTGGCTCACAGCGCAGTTTATTACATTAATGCAGAGCCATACATAGATATATAGGCTATGATATAATGGAGTTCCTGAACAAGCCTCCCTCCTCGCTTACAAAGCGCTGCTCATCAGCGATGGTGAATGTAAAACCATGATGTAAATAAAAAATCACACCTGTGTGAACGGAGTGGTGCAACTCCCCCCCCCCCCCCCCCCCCCCCCCCCCACATCTCTCTCTCTCTCTCTCTCTCTCATTAACGTAACATACATATGGACATTGCTGGTTGTAGGAGTGGTTGCACCACTCAAAAAGCCTTGTGATAGGCAGCAGCCACGGCGGCAGCCGCGTTTATGTAGCCTAATGTATTATAAAATATATAACCATCCCGTGGCGCGCTCTGCCTGCATGCTCTGGGTTGCGTGAAGGGGTTCTTCTTCTTGTACGTGGGTGACTGGTCTATTTGGCAGCCCGTTACCACCACCTAGCGTTTTCATAAAGTGTGCGTTCTCGTGTAAAGGGTCAATAAATATTTAGAACGCAGCAGGACTTTGCTGTTTTATCTGGAGATGGTCGCTGTCTAAAAGAGGCATTAGTCAAGAAAATGAACACTGGTGGAATCTACTCTGGGCGGTATTGCAATTGCTGTAACGCACTGTTGTGACGAAAAGAGACCTGAGACCGAAGGCAAAGCTCTCTGTCTACCGAGCAATCTTTGTATCTACTCTCACCTATGGTCATGAAGTGCGGTCATGACCGAAAAAATAAGGTCGCAAACACAAGCGGCCAAATTGACGATCTCAGACGAGTTGCTTATCCTCCCATGTGACTTGTATCCATCTATCTTTCCTGACAAAATGTTGGAGGTCCATTCCTGTGTCTTTGCAATGAGGTAGAATACAACTCAATATGTTTCAAATGTAATTGGACTTCGCCTGAGGCACTTGAGACACTTTTGCTTAGCTGTCAGCTGCTTTCACGGCACCATACATTCAAATGTATCCGCTACTCTAACGCTCCTCCACCCCTAGCTCTGCTTTGTTGTCTATGTAACTCTGGCTTTTCTTCCCCCTGGATAACCAGGCCTGATCTCTACATCAAGTCTTTGTATGCTCATACATTCACACAACACACACACACACACACACACACACACACACACACACACACACACACACACACACACACACACACACACACACACACACACACAAAGGAAAGTCAATACTCACCCCTGTCCCCTATACCACATCAAGAAAGAGGGCGAGGAGGAGAGAGGGCAAGCGAGAGAAGCAGAGGGAAGCTGAGTGTGTGAAAGTTTCATATTGTTGGCTATAAAACAGAAGTGTGTGCCTGAGGCTGTAGCACCTCTGAGATCTCTCCTGTCCCCAGTAGCACACTCTTTGTCTTGCTGTCGGTGTGTACTGTAATTAAATCCTGAATTATTGATGCGGGCACGCACACACAGATGCATGCACACGCACACACACACACACACACACACACACACACACACACACACACACACACACACACACACACACACACACACACACACACACACAAAGCAAACTGACAAGATACACTGAGTACACCCTCACACGTGCAGCTATTGTTGATTACCCATTGCCTACTGTATCTCCATTTGTCAACACCTGGCAACCTTGTACCAAGAACGATCGGCTTTCACTTGCCGGAGATGTTGAGTTGTTGATCTGTGGATTCTGTATGTGTAGAATGTTTTTGAGTGGTGCAACCACTCCAAGGAACAGCAATGTCCGTGTGTTCACCTATGTGTTCACCTATGTGTTCACCTACTGTATGTGTTGGTTAATGAGCACCAGTATAATGAGTACCAGTAGGTGCGCTGTTGTGCAGAAACAGAGAGATATAGTGCTGCACTGTTGCCTGCTAATGAGAGAGAGAGAGAGAGAGAGAGAGACAGATATGTGGGGGGGTGGGGGGGGTGGTCACTCAGTTCACACGGGTGTGCTCATTTTCAGCAACGCCCTGCACATAGGGACACACAGACAGACACACACACACACATTGAAACCTGGGAGCTGACCAGTACAACCACAGTCTTATACTGTTGGCCACTAAGCAGCTCCACTGTGCAGTTGGGGGTTCAGGCATCTCCATGCCTCCGGGCTTGCGGAGACAAACATAACCCACATAACCTAACCAACTGGCCGAATGCCCCCGCCCCTCAGTTAAAAAATGCTATAATGAGAAAGGTAACAAGCAATGGTTGTCATGATAAAACGCGTACGTTTATAAAATATACTACTCAATTAGTGCTGGTTCTCTGCTGCAGTGGTGAGAACTTAACCGGGATGTCGAAATCTCTGACACAACGATATCTGGGTTGTAAGGCCAAATATAGCTGGAGGAGCGTAGCAAATGCTGCTAGCAACCCTCGAGGCAACAACCACTCTTTATGGATATAGGGTCGGCTGAATGCGTGTTACAATGACGATGCCACTCGTTTCTACCCATGTATGGGGTTTCTGCATTGACCTGATGTCAGCACTAGACATCTCCGTGGTATGGAGCTCTAGGTGAAAGCCTTCGCTACAAAGTTATCTTTAATACATATGTCAGAAACTGTCAGCGGTCTAGAGCCGTCAGAGCTTTCAACTTCTCTCTAATTGGCTTGAACCCCTGAATCGCCGCTTTGCAGTATTTGTGTGCACGTGCATATGTGTAATTTCTCTATCTCTTCCTGAGGTGAGCGGTTCTCAGTGACTAATGGCCAGTCTAAAACATCACCCAGAGTAATACCTCAACCAGCACTAAAACCCAAGACAGGTCCCTGTGTGTGCACGGATGTGTATGCGTGCATGCTTGTGTGCGTGCATGTGTGTGCATTCATATTGCCTTCTTTATAAGCTTTCTAGTAATGTATTCATTGCATATAATCATTATAATGTGCTGTATAATGTGTTATTTTTGTAAGTGTTATGTCGCAAATGAAGCAGTCCCTCAAGTCATGTATAATTATCACCGCTTATTGGTGTGTGCGTGTGCGTGTGCGTGTGTGCACACGTGCGTGTGTGTGTGTGTGCATGTGCATGCTTATGCGTGTGGCTGAGTGCAACGGAGTGTGTGTGCCCCAGGTGTCAGTCTCAACTTTTATTGCAACTTCTGATCTGTTGCCTGCTGTCAGTGTGTAATGATAATGAGCAAGTGAGTGTGTGTGTCTGTGCGTGCGTGCGTGTATGCGTATGTGGTGTGCACGTGTGTGCGTGATGCAGTAATGAGCCGACCCTATGATGCGATCAGAGATATTCTGGTCCCTAGAGCAGATGTTACTCAACCTCCCATCTCCCCTTTGCACTGATCACATTAACACACTACAAGAGGTGTGTGTGTGTGTGTGCGTGCGTGCGTGTGCTTTTTTTTTTTGCTAACCTCCCAGTGAGTGCACTCATGACTTTTTGTGTTTTTAATGTGTGTGTATGCACATGCATGGGCCTGGCGTCTGTCTGTCTGTATGCTTGTCCTACTTGCTGCTCAGTCCCATCACCTTCTCCAAGTTTTGTGACCTGTTGTCTTAATCCTTTCTCTAGGGTTGTATAGAGCATAGCACTAATGCGCCTAGTAATTCATTTTCAATTTGAGGCATGCGTTAATTTATTTTGGACGAAGTTGAGGGTCGATTACGAGTTCTGCGTTATTTATTTATTTGACTTTATTTAGGTATTTTTTACATAAATGTAACACAACCAACGGCCACCAGTGAGCGTTGGTGGCCCGCCCGTCAGAACACAATACAGTAGGCATAACATTTGCAGTTCAGTTTGCACAGCGGCCCAACTGAGAATACAGTATAACAACATTAGATAGTACATTAGCAGCAGCAGTTGGTACATGTGGTGGCTGGTGGCTCATCATCAGAACAGTACAGTAACACATGTGGCTGGTGGCCCTTCATCAGAACAGTACAGTAACACATGTGGTGGCTGGTGGCCCCTCATCAGAACAGTACAGTAACACATGTGGTGGCTGGAGGCCCCTCATCAGAACAGTACAGTAACACATGTGGTGGCTGGTGGCCCCTCATCAGAACAGTACAGTAACACATGTGGTGGCCCCTCATCAGAACAGTACAGTAACACATGTGGTGGCCCCTCATCAGAACAGTACAGTAACACATGTGGTGGCTGGTGGCTCATCATCAGAACAGTACAGTAACACATGTGGTGGCTGGTGTCCCTTCATCAGAACAGTACAGTAACACATGTGGTGGCTGGTGGCCCCTCATCAGAACAGTACAGTAACACATGTGGTGGCTGGTGGCTCATCATCAGAACAGTACAGTAGCACATGTGGTGCCTGGTGTCCCTTCATCAGAACAGTACAGTAACACATGTGGCGCCTGGTGTCCCCTCATCAGAACAGTACAGTAACACATGTGGTGGCTGGAGGCCCCTCATCAGAACAGTACAGTAACACATGTGGTGGCTGGTGGCCCCTCATCAGAAAAGTACAGTAACACATGTGGTGGCCCCTCATCAGAACAGTACAGTAACACATGTGGTGGCCCCTCATCAGAACAGTACAGTAACACATGTGGTGGCTGGTGGCTCATCATCAGAACAGTACAGTAACACATGTGGTGGCTGGTGTCCCTTCATCAGAACAGTACAGTAACACATGTGGTGGCTGGTGGCCCCTCATCAGAACAGTACAGTAACACATGTGGTGGCTGGTGGCTCATCATCAGAACAGTACAGTAGCACATGTGGTGCCTGGTGTCCCTTCATCAGAACAGTACAGTAACACATGTGGTGCCTGGTGTCCCCTCATCAGAACAGTACAGTAACACATGTGGTGGCTGGAGGCCCCTCATCAGAACAGTACAGTAACACATGTGGTGGCTGGTGGCCCCTCATCAGAAAAGTACAGTAACAAATGTGGTGGCTGGAGGCCCCTCATCAGAACATTACAGTAACACATGTGGTGGCTGGTGGCCCCTCATCAGAACAGTACAGTAACACATGTGGTGGCTGGAGGCCCATCATCAGAACAGTACAGTAACACATGTGGTGGCTGGTGGCCCCTCATCAGAACAGTACAGTAAGACATGTGGTGGCTGGTGGCCCCTCATCAGAACAGTACAGTAACACATGTGGTGGCTGGTTGCCCCTCATCAGAACAGTACAGTAACACATGTGGTGGCTGGTGGCCCCTCATCAGAACAGTACAGTAACACATGTGGTGGCTGGTGGCCCCTCATCAGAACAGTACAGTAACACATGTGGTGGCTGGTGGCCCCTCATCAGAACAGTACAGTAACACATGTGGTGGCTGGTGGCTCATCATCAGAACAGTAAAGAAAGTAATGCTATTAAAATACCTGCTGCCCGTCGTCGCTGTCATCCTCCTGATGATAACTCGACAACCTCATCAACATGACTACTCCTACTTCATTCTGTACTAGTCTTTTTTTATTTGGGCCCACCAAAGCAATCAGATACTCATATTCGTCCCTGAACCAGGCTGTAAAGTCGCCAAGTCGGGTGTCTTTGTGGCGATTTCACGTTGGCAAGTTGACCAGTCAGTTCTGTTCTAGCCAAGGTTCACATCGCGCTCATGTGCGCTTGTGTGCAATGTGATCATTCAATCCATGTTTTATTTTGGAATCGTACTGGAAATAGAAGTAGCAGGAAGAAAATGAAACTAAAATAATAAATACAGACGATTGGGATGGTGGTACGCATTCTATAGGTATTGGAGCGCAGGAGGGAGGTTCCGGAGCTGAGCTCTGGAAAGTTACGGCACAAATTAAGCCCACGAGCAGGCCTGAAGCAGATCTGTCACTTTCACTTTGATGTAGACATTTGTTCAAAAATAGAAAAACTAAAAGATGTAAACACTCACAACATGACAGCATGTAGATCAGATCTATTGTTGTGACTTTTGCGCGACAAGTTGAAATATGGAGATACAACGTTTCGCCCCAACATCAACGATACATTGCTGAAAATCGTGTCTGAGGAAATCCATTTAGTATTGGCAACATTATTCGCCTCTAAGCCTCTAAGCCGACAGATACAAATTAGATTCTTGATCTCCATAATTTGTGCAAGGCTTCAACCTGGTTTGCAAAATTAGCCCAGACAGACAGACAGACAGACAGACAGACAGACAGACAGACAGACAGACAGACAGACAGACAGACAGACAGAAAGACGAATTGTTCACATATATTGGACTTCATTTGGATTGACCTTGAACTCTCCTTTAAGCCCCCCCATTGTTCGTATGAATCCCTTAATTGGTTGTAGCAGAAATATAGAAGGCAAGTTCAGTGGGTCTGGTTCATTTTAGAATATTTTTTATTTTAATTGTACTTTATTTGAAACAGCTTTTGGTTAATGTAGAGTAGACTATCATATCGACTCAGAGATTATGCACTTTTTCTTTGTTTTGTTCAGCCGCAGGGCAGGCCATTCAAATACAAAGCGATAGCTGACTGGAATAATCTTCCTTTTTTTCTTAGATCTATAACCTCTTTCAGTTTCTTCAGGACATCTTTATTTTCTCATCTTTAAACAATGCCTCTTGCTTTTAATGTGGGTTTACTTACAAGCCTCAGTTTACTTGTGCTTCACATAAAGGCACCAAACTGCTTCAGTTGCTTTTTATACTGCATTATGTAATAGATTTATTATCTGGGTCATCGTATACAATTTGTATTGTACAACAGCTAAGGACTGGTGGTGTGTGACGGACATAAGGCGTATTTGCACTGTATGTTTGTTATGTAACACTATTTTGTGTGTTTTAGTTTTTAATTGTATCTAGAGGACACGTTCTAAAATGAGATGCGATACTGTACTGAGATGTACGGGAGATATCCTTTCATATAAATTAACATTCACACAGCAGACAGACAGAATAGGGCAGATGGGTGGATCTAAACTAGAAACGTGGCCAAGTGACTAACAGATTCTCTGAGAAGTATTCCAGACGGTGTTTGTGGATCACTGATGTGATGTGACCATATTCTCCAAATTGGATATTTGATATTTTATGAAACCCAGAAGGGATGGTAGATATTGGCCCCGGCACAAGGTTTCTTTGATTTATTTTTACATTGTACCACTGTACATGGTTCATTTCTATGGAAAGAATCATCCCTTTGAATGTTCTGACTTCATTGAGAGAGGCTGAAATGAAGGTACGTGTAAATAGTGTCAGGGGAACACAATTAAGGGGAAAGCTTTGTGTAGAATCAGTCATGTAAGATTACCTCGGGTACGTGCAGTTCTAGGAGGTGAGTGTCCGCGATACTTTCAACGGTAGATCACAATGTCCTTCCATAATTTCAATTCTAAAATGTTATTGTTTGATAATGTTATTATTTTAAACTCATTATCATGTTTTTATTCTGTTGGTGATTTTAAATGATTTAAACATTGGTTTAAAATACATGTTATACAGTAACTGTTAAGGTATAGTGCATGAAGTGCATCTTAATGCTATACTCTATAAACGTTTTAAAGGCGCATTCATGAATGCGGCGGGGCTTGAGTCATGAACAAACACCGTGCGTGCGTGTGTGCTTGGCTGCGTGCGTGGCTGCGTGCATGTGTGGAGACGGGGACCAACTAGTGTATACATTACGTTCCCATAGGCATAGGAGAGCACTGGCCTTTAATAAAGGCCATGTAAAAGAATGCTCTCCCCTGTGCTCTGTCTGTCCATAGCTGCAAATCCCCCTGCACTCTCTCTCTCTCTCTATCCCCCCATCTCTTTGGCGCGATTACTCTCTCCTCACTTGCTCTTCTCAAGTAGCCACCCAAGCAGATGCTTACACACAACACACACACACACACACACACACACACACACACACACACACACACACACACACACACACACACACACACACACATATACGCTTGCTCAGATCTACATTACAAGCAAACGATCTCAAGACCACACACATACATGCACGCACACACATAATCGCTGACCACGTGAGATGAGAAAAGTTAAGGATTTGCAAATTCATCCCTTCCCTTACGCAGCAGGTGACAACATAAAGCACGACAAGATATCCCACCTCTTCTCCTCCTTGCCTTATATACTCTCTCCTCATGTATTCCCATGACGCCGACTCATCAGCCAGCTTTTAATGAGAGCCCAGGAACACTCGGATTATGCAGAGTGGCGTTGTCTCGTGTATTTTCAAGTCCCCTCCCCGTGAATCCATCTGTTCATAATTCATACCTCCCCCCTTTCTCTGTCTTTCTCTCTCTCTCTCTCTCTCTCTCTCTCTCTCTCTCTCTCTCTCTCTCTCTCTCTCTCTCTCTCTCTCTCTCTGTGTCCTTCTCTGACAGGCTCATTCTTCCTTCATCTTGTCATCCCCACACTCTCCGCTATCTCTTATGCCCTTCCCCATCTCTTCGGGGGTGGGGGGGTTTAATATTGTCCGATAAGGGCAAAGGAAGAAGAGGTAAGATTGGTTAATGGTCTTTTTATGGCCGCTAGTAGCTGGCGACGTATCACTTTGTTGTCTGCGCGATTGGGCGCTCACACTCTGGATGGCCTATTGATTTCAGACCCATGGACATTTCACATGCAGACGTGCTTGTCAGTGTCAGTGCACCCATGCATGTACACATAGTACATGCATTCACACGCACATGCATGTACTTTTATGTAGGACATGGCACTCTCGACTCGCACACATCACGCACACACACACACACACACACACACACACACACACACACACACACACACACACACACACACACACACACACACACACACACACACACACACACACACACACGCACAGACAGACAGTCTGGGAAACCCGAGGCTTAGCAGAGCCTGCCTCATCTTCCCCGTCTACGTCTATCCTTTAAGCTGTGCACTGCTCTCTCACTAAATGCACGGCGGGCTTGTTGGGCGGTCCCGAATGACAAACATAAGCCTCCTGAGCAGGGCAGAAACAAGCATTCTAATTCTAAGCAGTACAATGGCCCAATGAAAGGGAAGTGTCTGGGTGCCACACAGCCTTATATCATCATCTGTGGATGTCCATAACAAACTCTGCAGCGCTAACCTGTGCTCTAAAATGCACCATGAACCTGCCAGAAAAAAAACGCTATTCCGCTCTCCTTTAGATTGCCTCCAACATTTATTATTTTCTAATAACTGGGTAGCTAGGGTGGATTGTCCAGCTTATACCATAGTGACAATGGTATAAAAAAGAATATTCATTCATATTCTGGGCATTTTGAAAATATATATATTTTGCTAGCAATATTTCTAAGAAGAACCTTAGTAACAACCTTTCTTCTATCATGGTTATTGCCGGTTAAATCAGCCAATTCAAACTAAGTTGTACGAACCTGTGCCAGAGTGAGATGTGCCATCATGTGGATGAGTTGCCAGTTTCTTGTTGGCACAGTGGTGATTTGTTCATCCTCTGCAGGTGTGTGGTATTTTGGTGACTCTGGGAAAGGAGAGGCACAGTAGGAGGGTTGTCATTTGCAAATCTGCAGCGCACTGCAATCAAATTTGCGGTGTCCACCACCTGCCTGCTTGGACAAGGTCAGCCAGAGTATAGCAAGACATGCATTCCTCATGCATGTTTTGTAACACTAACAGTAGGTGGGTTTAACTTGGTATGCTCTTGAATGGTTTTCCTCTCATCTGTCTGGCAGGAGCGTTGCTGTGGCTACCGATAACGATGTCTCCTCTACAGCTCCCTTGACCTGTGGTGTTCCCCAGGGTTCTATCTTTGGTCTCTTCTTCTTATATGCTACCTCTTAGTGTCCCTGTTCGTTTCCCTGTTACCTTTCAAGTAGCCACAGACCAAGCTGCTATTCTCACCATCTACATATCCACCTATTCACTCCTCTTCTTAGTTATTAGACCCGCCTTGTTTGAATATCTTGTTTATTCAATATCTTTGTATGTTTTTTTCCTAAACTGTCGCCCTACCTAGCTTGTAGATCTGCTATTTTTCCTATTTCATTAATAATGAATGAATTGCATTTTATAGCGCTTTTCCAAGTGCTCAAAGCGGTTCATTCATTCATACATTGGGAGGTGAAGCGGCAAACAGTCGACGCCAGCGTCCTCACTTCCCACATTCACACACCAATGGTGGCAAGCTCACACCGACCAACTCATTGGAGGCAATGTAGGGTTCAGTGTCTTGCCCAATGACACTTTGACATGTGGACAGGAGGAGCCAGGATTCGAACTGCCGACACAGGGATCATTAGACGACCTGCTCTAAAAAAAAACTGCCGTTACATTGAGTGTAACGGCAGGACAGATTTTTACTTGTTTAATAATGGTGCCTCTTTGTTTCTATTTGTTAAAATATGTATAGTTTGTATGACTAGTCTAAACTATAATATGTATAGTTTAGACTAGTCATTCGTTAGGCAGTCATTAGACCGACATCGACAACCTATCTCAAACCCTAACCTAAACATGGCAAGCACGGTAGTTCGAGCGGCAGTCCGACCGTTTCTGCATGTCGGTCTGTTGGTGTGTCTAATCTGTGTATGTGCATCCCTATTTTTTATTTGTTATAACATGGGCTGTCAAACGATTCAACATTTTAATCAGATTAATCACAGCTTAAAAATGAATTAATTAATCATGATTAATCACCATTCAAACTATGTCCAAAATATGTCATGTTTTTACTATTGTTGTGGGAATAGAAAGATAAATGACAGAAGGTGGATATACTGTATACATTTAACATGTATGTAGGTTTTCATTCTTTCTAACAAAAAGTGTGGCAGGCATGGATTAATTGCGTTAACATTTTCTATCTAATTAATTTCACAATTTAATTAACTCAGTTAACTCACTAATTTTGACAGCCCATAATATGTATATTGTACTTTTTTATGTTGGTTTTATGTTGCATTAACATAATAATTCACATAATTTTGGGCCAGTTTTCTAAATGCTCCTCTTCTCCCAAATGGCTCCCAAATATTGATTGATTTTTATTTATCTATTTCTTACATAAATATTATGTAGTATCTGCTAAAATGGTGCACAGAATGGGAAATAGAATATCATGTTCCCTAATTGCTGTCTAGTGTGTGTATATAGGAATATTGATAGGCATTAGGGTTTTTGCAGTCATCATTAGCTCATTTTTGAGGTGCATTTGTAATGCAGCCTATGGGACTTTATTTTAGTAATGTCAGCAATACTCATGG
>NC_137865.1:31610247-31722747 GCF_963924005.1 Protomyctophum bolini
ATATCAAATAGGTATTTCACAGGTCTAGCGATAAATGGGGCAGAATATTTTAGTAATTTATTATCAATGAGGTCATGCCCTGGAGATTTGTTTTCAGGGAGCAACAACAACATTTTTTCAATTTCGACAAAAAGATGTCTGGTGGTAAAACAAAACTGCATTCTTTCCCCTGCATAATCTGTGCATCTATATTTCCCACCAGTTCTTCGTTTGAGGCATTTACATGCATATTGGACCTGAGATAGTTTACCTTGCTTTCATAAAAATCAGCAAAATGATTGGCAATGTCTATTGGTTTTGTCTTGATCATTCCATCAACCTCCACACTAACAGGATTTGTATTGTTTGATCTACCCAGCAAACCATTTATTGTGTTCCATGTCTGTTTTGGGTCGCTTTTACATTTCTCAAATGCTACTTTATAGTAAAGTGATTTTTTCTGACGATTTAATTTTACAACAAAGTTTCTGCATTTCCTGTATAGCATAAGGTCAGAAACCAGACATGACCTGGATGCAGTAGCTTTTGCCTCATCCCTCTGAGACATTGCTTCTCTTAATTGTTGATCAATCCAGGGAGATGGTTTAGCTTTGATTGAACTTTTCCTTATAGGGGCATGATGGTCAACAACCTCAGTTAGCAGCTTATTAAAACAATCGACAGCATCATAGATCATTCTCAAGATACACCAGATCCCATGAAACAATGCCCAGATTTCTTCTGTAGTCCTCCAGTTTAAAATGCAATGGAAATAAGCCATTGGCTTCTTGCATTCATCCTTTTGATAGTGATGTATAACTATGTGCATTTTTCTGTACATGTAAACATTGTCAATAAACATATCAATAAAAAAAAACTATAGGTTATAAGAGGGAGTGTGCTGAGCGCTGTCTCATCAAAAACCACCAAGTGCACAAAGAAGTCATTGAACGAAATGCTCATTTTGGCACCCGATCTTACAGTGTCCATATTGAATGGAGCAACTGTCACCGGGTGGCTGGTTCAAGAGGGTTGCTGTGGACAACAAGAGTTTTAGCTCCCTTTGGTGGCCTTTGTGTCTCTCTGTGACACACTCTGCCTAGTGTGGGTAGTGTTTGGCCAAAAGGCACAGGTTGTAAAATAACAAAAAGAAAAAAAATCTAAACATAATTATTATAATTAACCTGCACTAATTATATTTCCAGAATACAAATGTACGAAAAGTTTTTTAGAAAAGTCTTCGTTAAAAAAAAGGGGAAAAAAACAGTGGGTTGTTGTCTCCGTTGTATGTGAGAGACAATAACAATCTCAGACATCTTGTGCCGGTGGGAGACTGCAAATGACACAACCTCTGTCATGTCTGATCTAATACAGTACATCCCTGCTGTGCTGTGGAAGTGTCTGGGAGGCAGAGGTAAACTAACCTTGCAGTGTGACAGAAGACACACAGGTGGGTTTCCTTAGAAGATAGAGTGAGGCCCAAGCTGCCTTGGTGGGGATCAACAAAGCGTTTTACCGCACATTTACTGTCTAGCTATATGGAACAAAGGTCCAGACGGAATCATCCCTTATTTGGAAACTAAAAGACATGATGAAGGGACACACTTTGTTCCTTATTTTTAGGACAGCGTACAGTATACATACAGTACGCTATAATACAGTTTGTTAACCATTTAAAGCCTCTATATTGAGCTCCCTGTACTTCTTCTTCCTCTTTGCCAAACATATCCAAAATAGCTGCTATTATTGGCTAATGTTATCCTTGTAGATAGCCTTGTAGATAAAAAATGGTATGTATTGCCAGCCCCGTTATCTGCCCTTTCTGCCGTTTTCTTCATCTTGTCCTTTCAAGCTCTCTCGTCCGCTCTCATAGACTCATTGCAGTCATTAGTTACTCATAGACTTTAAGGTTCATTCGGGTTGCTACTAGGTTCACAAACCAACTGGGAGGTGAGGGGGAAACACTAAACCGATCTCTAAATCTCTATCTCTCTCACTCTCTCTGCGTGCTGTACTTGGTGCTGTACTTATGTGTGTGCGCGGGTCACTGAGGTCTATACGTGGACTGTTTAATGTTTAAATAACACTCTACCACATAATCCCTACAGCCCACACTGTTGCTGCGTTTTGGGAATTCATTTCATATAGTATTTTAATTCACCTCACCTCTTCAGACTCCACCTTAGCCCGTATACCGTAGCACTGGCCGTAGCACTTGCCCTAGCCTCGATGACCTTGCAGGCTTATGCAAAGGTTAAAATATATAATTTAGATGTTGCATGTTATGTAGACAGATGCTAGGTCATTATTGATCATTCTATAGTGTTTATAGTTTCAATGTATGGCCTTCTAGTGTTAGACGGATGACCGTTCTTAGTTTACTCATGATCCCAGATGACTATTTCTATGCATTTGATGTATTACCATGTATTGTTCTATCTTTTTGTAAATCACTCTGCTAAAATGTGTCTGCTAAATGCCTAAATTGTAAATTGTGAATGCATTTGTGTGTATGCTACGTAATGATGTTTTCATTGTTGTATACTGACTGCCAGGGTGCCAAAGGCAAATTTCAATTTTATGTCAAAGTTAATGGACAATAAAGTATCTTTAATTGTGTGAGGTTGAGAGCTGTGTTTCCATACAGTGCATTTGACTGACAGCTTGTGAGAGGCTTGTAATCCTCTCCCTCTTGATTTTATTCAGCGAGCTGATGCTGTTTACACTGCCCATAATGTGTCACTCTGAATCACACTCAGAATCATCTTTAAATGTCACATTTGTCACATTTATTGTCACATTTTACAAGTAAAAAAGGAAGTGAAATTTGTTTATGTGCATATAGTTCCCACCGTGTTATTTTTCCAAGAAAACAAAGAAAGGGAAGGGGGGTGGTAGGAGATCGAAGAAAGAACATTTTGAAGCTTGTTCCACACAAACGGCACACTCGTAGGGTCTCTCTTGGCTAATTTACAAATGGCCATATTTGTTATGTCCTTCCCTCAGACCTGAAAACTGAAAGACCCGGATGGAGATCCACTCTCTCTTTCTTAAGAAAGTGGATGGAGATCCACTCTCTCTTTCTTAAGAGAGTGGATGGAGATCCACTCTCTCTTTCTTAAGAGAGTGGATGGAGATCCACTCTCTCTTTCTTTCAGTTTTCCTCCCTTATCTATTGCTTAATTACCTCTCCCTGTCTCCTCTTGGTCGTATTTGTGATGTCATCAATGTCACTCTACTTTGTATAATTCCTCCCTCTCTTCAGTCTTCAGTTCCAAATTTGCATTTCCACTTTGTTTATAATGTCCGCCATTGTTGATTTTCCAAGCTGGCATGGAATGGAAACAAGCCTGTGTTTATCTAGCATCAGTATTATAATGACTCAGATATGAAATAAGTTGCATATCAGCACTCCCACCACCTCAGGACATGCAACTAAAACAGCTTCAGAAGCAAAAAAGAAATGCCATGGACTGGTTATATCAGAGTGGTGATTGAGGCTCAAACCATTAGAAATAAGTTTGAGGGACATAGACAATATGATATTAAATATTAAAAACTGTTTTAAAATTCATGTTATAGCTGCTTTAATTTCTCTGAGCATCTCTATCTACCCCTCTCTCTCTTCAAATGTATCTGCGCTGCTCGTTTCATTTTCTACCTGTCTACCCCGTTCTCTCTATCTCTCTCTCTCTCTCTCTCTCTCTCTCTCTCTCTCTCTCTCTCTCTCTCTCAAAAACACACATACACACCCTATAATCTCCGTGGCTGTGGTACAACATTTTCATTGTGACATACTGATGATGGCAATGAGGCTTTAAATGGACAGTGTGCTATCAGTGTGATGGTGATCCTGTGGGCTAATCAGCCCTTTGTCTCGCGGATGCTACACACCTGACACTTGTTTTGGTCTGTGCGTTTAAAACAAAATATTTTTCAGCGTATGCTTGTCATGCCCCAGGCCGTCTATAATTAGGCTCAGACTGCAAACGAGTTGTGTGTTGTTTTCCACTCTAAATTCCCCGCCATGTTTTTTCTCCCGCATGCCCACCCCACCCAGAAACTGGCCACAGCTGCAGAGAACTTCCAGATGAAGCATCAATGGAAAGACGAGTTTCAGGTGACGCACGCACGCACATGCACACGCGCACACACACACACACACACACACACACACACACACACACACACACACACACACACACACACACACACACACACACACACACACACACACACACAGTTCTATGTGGCTATGTGTACATTGAACATAGTCAGAAGGGAAAAGCAGTGCACACACAGCATGTGTGAATGTAAGCCGTATATAGCCTACATTTGAGTAACGGAATAGAGGTGTCATCCATTATTCCTTTACGTCGAAATAGGACAATTCCAGTTTGAGTGTTGGATTTCTATCTTAGTTAGAAAATGACATGATGAGACCATCTTCTCTGTCGCTTTTACTGCACGATCTATAAATGCCATTTACTAATTGGTACTGTGCTTCCTGTGCCTTGCTTACAGGATGGAGACATTGCCTACTTCAACGCCAAGGACAATGTGAGTGTGTTCTCTCCATTGCCCGTACACTTTCCGGCGTACACACAGAGGTCACCGGCTGTGCCCCCCCCCCCCACACACACACACGCCCCTCTTTACCTCCCGCAGAATCAGTTTAACCACTTCGGCTGTTTGAAAATAGCCGATCTGCAATCTACAAGCGTGAGCTTGTAGTGGAGTTCCCATGCAAAGTCTGCCCGAACCCGGCATAAAATGTATTCTAATTAGTCGGACCCGGGCCGACTATATAAATATATATCATCGATTAATCTAGATTAAAATGGCTCATTTGAACTGAAATATTGGTGGTCCTTGTTTAAGAACTTATTTTAGACTAATTTTCTGACTTTTTCAGATTTTCTGACTTGATCTGGCCTGTTAACATTTGCATAGACCTGGTTGCTTGTTTCTCTCTCACAGAAATGTGGCAACCCTGGGCAAAAGGGTGTTTGTTGTTGTTTTGCTTAGCACAACAGCTGGCAGCCTGCTGCCGCCATGGATAACAGTATTTAGCGCAATTTTATGTCCCAGAACTTATGGATACGGACTTTTGGATCCATCGCTGCCTCTTTCTTTTCTAGTAAGTAGATCTTTAACATGTTGCTGACTTGCTGTTTACCGTCCCTCTCACAGTGCAGTGCCTCCTCTCACACACACACACACACGCACGCACGCACGCACGGCCCGCCTCCTGGCCACTATGCAGACCCATGCAGCTCCCAGACCCAACTTTGAGAATAGATTAACGGCGATATATATTTTTATCGTGCGATAAGAGTCTCGCGTTAATGCAGCACGTTAACGCCGATAACGGCCCAGCAATAATATTTATATATTGATATTTTTTATAATGATCTGCCCAAGCCTGACCCTACCGCCCCAACGTTTTGGGCCGGGTCGGGCCTAGGGGTCCACGGCCAAACATATATCAACTTAGGGGCGGTCTTTGACATGACAATGTTCGAGATCGAGAACCACTGTCTCCATATTCACGGCATTCATGTCTGCATACTTTTTATTCTCACTTAACTCCCCCTCCCTCCTCCTCTTCTAGTCTAATTCCTTCACATTCAGCTTCTCCCCGCTATCTCTCTGTCTTCCCTCCTCCCTCTGCTCTCGCAGGTGAAGAGGTTTCTGCCATGTTTCTCCTCTAATTGACAGATGAGATGTATGAGCTATAGCTACACGGTTGCTTTATTAGGAAGCAAGCGTTTGCCTCTCTCTCTCTCTCTCTCCCTCTCCCTCTCCCACGCCCCCCCATCCCCCCTCCTTCGCTTACTCTCCCTCCTCTGTCTCTCTATAGAGCGTCACAGTCCTGCCTCCTTTCATGACGACACCAGGCCCAGGAAATTAATCCCAATGCATTTTTCCCATAGACATTTCATAAAGTATTTATTTAAATACCTTTTAAGCGTTGTACGAAGCCAACTCGAGTCGTGATAAATCATGACAACAAACACAATATTTTGGACCAAACAAATAATTACAAAGAAGAAAAACAACAACTTTCTAATTCTTTGTTTGGCCCAAAACATTGTGTTTATTGTCATGATTTGTCACAACAAGAGTTGGCTTTGTCCGTGGCGTAAACGTCTTTAAATAAATACTTTCTGAAAAGTCTATGAGGAAAATGAACAGGGATTTATTTTCCGGGTCTCACGAGGGGGGCGGGACTGCGACACTCTATACTCCCCCCATTTACCATTGTGGTGGACAGTAACTAAGTCCATTTACTCAAGTACTGCACTTACTTAAAGGTATATTCAGTGATTTGACTTAATTCAAATATCACTTTTTTTCCCTTATTTTTTGGATTATCCTCCCTACTAAAGTGTGCTGACCATATAAGGAGTTCCTCCCTGTCCCCAGTGAGCACCTGGGGTCAAAAAAATCCTAGTTTCGGTTTGGATTTTGGGTGGCAAAGCCTTCGTCCGATCAGGATGAGAGGGGCCTCGGTGGCCTTGGTGCATGTGCTGTTGGGCTGTTGTACTTCCCCCACTGTAGAGCGTGTGCACATCTTGTTACCGGGGCGGACCGTTTTTTCTCTCCAAATCACCCAAATCACTGAATGCTCCTTTAAGTATAGTTTTGAGGTATTTGTACTTTCCAGTACTTTTACTTCTACTCCACTACATCTCAGAAGCAAACATTGTACTTTTACTCCACTACATTCATTTACATTTGAAAACTTGAAATGAGACATTCTGCATAATGAGCACTTTCTAGTATACTTTTTTGATACCAATACTTTTGTACCACAACTGCCATTTTCTTTCTCTTCTCCATACCTCTATCCATGCATTTCCCAGGTTCATAGTCCTCTCATTGAGGTACGCTGATTTTCGAGCGGTGGCACACCGTCTCCAACATGTAGACCTAGCTTTGTGTGTCCCTATGTCTGTCGTGAAGGTATTCTGTACATCTAACACTGGGGGGCACTGACATATCCTGGAAACCACACAAATCGGGGGAGCGGGGGAAACAAAACCGAAACCGTGGCAACTCTGGTAATATGAGGGTCATGATTTTAAACCCATTTCTAAAAATGCCTTCTAAATCCTGAACTTCTGAAAAAAAGGGGTTCCTGTCCTAAAGGGTAAAAACACCAAAAGCGCCACACAGTGCCAGCTCCATGCTGCCTCACAGTGCCAGCTCCATGCTACCTCACTTTGGCCAACAGAAAAGAGTTTCGTATTGCTTTCCGTGTACTTTTCAGTTATAACATGCCCCCTATTTTGTCTTGTTTTTCTTCCACTCCAGCTGGATATAAATGATACAGAGGGGAGAAAGAACCGGATCCGGCCAAACTTTAAACTGGACCATTCATTTAAGCGACTGGCTGATCACAACCAAACGGCTGTACACATCCCCACCGACATCTATGATGGCTGTGAGTGCACGCACACACACACATGTACGCACGCACATACTCACGCACGCACGCACGCATGCACGCAGTATGCGTCCATGCATTCACACTGCGGTATCTGCATTCACACTGTTATAATTAAGAATGAAGGTTATGGGGGGGAGTACTGTAGGTTTCTCTTCTGACCTGTACACACGCACGCCTCTAAAACACGTGCATAAGGACACATGCACATACGTGCAGTCATGCACACATTCTCACATAGACACCCAAGCACAAAGCCGTGACAGTAACCATGGATACAAGCGGACACACAAGCCATTAAGATGTTGTTTTGTGAATGTGTTCCCGGCAAATTTGCCCAGGTCAAACCCGGGATAAAAAAACTAAACAAAACAAGTGCTACAGTATAATAAGATTTGTCCCTGGACTGCATCAGTCCCTGAGCTCCACAGCGCGCATGTCCTTGCGGTGTGGCTGCATGGCCAGGCCGTTGCTCTTAACCGGAATGGATTGATGTGGGCATTCAGCCTTCGTCTGACGACCGCCACAAATAAAGAAAAAACAAATAAATTCCTCCGGATTGCACTCAAGGTTTGATGAGTGAAATGCCAACCTGTCTCTGTGAGTTTGGAGATTTTATGAAAAACGTGGCAAAAGAAAGAAAGTGGAAGAAAATGTGCTCAAGGACAAAGTAGTACCGATATAGTATCAGCAAATGTGTGCCATAATCATCATAATTTTAGACAGATAATGAATTTCACAATGCCACTTCAGACTTCCTGGTCCTTCATTGCCATCCCCAGTTCCTGCTTACTGATGCATGTGCACCAAAACGGTTTCCCGCCCAGAATAGGTTAAGAAAACATACATTATGTGTGGTTTAGTACAGCAAGTGCTGTGTAAGTGCTGTTTAAAAAAAAAAAAAGGTTTTTCACAAGTCATGTACTCTAACATCGTTAGAAAACAGTAACATTTTCACTTCTGTTTGAGTAGATGCTCCTGTAGTAAATGTGTCTGTGTAAGGAATGTTGCTCTTGCATAAGAAACATTCTGCAATTTACTACACCCCCTTGTCATGAAAGAAAATGTTTCTGATGGTTTCATCATCCTTTTCTGATATTTACCTGCCCTGGTTTAGTTTGATTTCCTTTGAGGCTTTCTGACAGCTAATGGCCAACCAATTGTTAGCCTAGCCCTGCTCTGACTCATGTTGCATTAGAAAACTAGAAGAAGTGCCCTTCTGGGCACAGGTCTCTACCAGGAGGATAGGATTGTGTGTGATGTTTGGCAAAATGTTTAGGAGTAGAGTTTGTGATTTGTGGCATTTTGTTCGAAACAGACCAATCATGTGAGCTTTGTAAGCCAATCTTAGCCAATCAGGATGGAAGATGGGAAATGGTGCAGTTCCGTGTTGATCACATGACTATGGAGATAGTGTATACCGAATTGTGTGATGTATGGATAAAATGTGTACGAGTAATCTACAGAAATGTGTTTTGTCTAAATCGGCCTGATGGTGGCGCTATAACAGGTCGTTGAGGAATATTTGGGGCAGAGGTTCATCGTTGGCATCCAGGGCAGGGAGTGTGTGTGCAAAGTTTGGCATGTTTGGGCCAACGGTGCCGGAGATTAGCTGGTAACGGACGGACGGGAGGAAGGAAGGACGGACACACACACACACACACGCACACACACACACACACACACACACACACACACACACACACACACACACACACACACACACACACACACACGGACGGAGTGCAAAACATACTCTCTCCCCATGCCTTCGGCCTGGTGTGTGTGTGTGTGTGTGTGTGTGTGTGTGTGTGTGTGTGTGTGTGTGTGTGTGTGTGTGTTCACCACAAAGATAACGCAGAGGTTGATTATTATGTCATAACAAGCCTGTGGCGAGGCGCGTCAGCCACTCAGTACGATGGAAGGACCCTTCCAGAGTAACCTTTGTACTGCTGAGATACCTTCTGGCCCAAGTGTTACACCTGTCACCTTTCCTCTGGCACTATGAAGATGGAGCAGAGACTAGTGTATGCCAAGAACGCATGGCCTCGTTCTTTTCTCCACGACCCACCTGTGCCAAGACGAGTCTTTCTTTAATTTAATTTAATCCAGCAATTAAAAGAAAATATATTTAAAAAAAAATATATATATATATATATATATATATATATATAAAAGAAGCATGTCAAAAACTTATCTGACAAACATGAAATGCAATGTACTATGACAGCAATGCAATATACAAACATAGATGTATCTGGCATCAATAAACTGCAAATGTTTTTGTTTTTGAAATAAGCACGATTAAATTGTCTCTTTACAAAGATAACTATAAACATACACACAACACCAACATTCCAAAAGTAAATGTCAAAAAATCTTCTGAAAATAGCATTGTGAGCTTGTAGATCACAAATTACTAAAAATTGTACTTAAGTACAGTACTTACGTGAATGTATTTAGTTACTTTACACCCCTTATATAATGAGATGTTTGACCCACAGAGCCCTGCTCGCTCATAATGTTGGCTGGTTGTCCCTAGACTCCTCCCACCCTCCCTGTAAAGCATGCAGTTTATTGGTTGCCTGTAAATGAGTATGCATGGGTTCGGTCAGCTGCTGGGACCGAGTCACCGCCTGAGTCTGACCTCGGCTGTGTGTGTGTGTGTGTGTGTGTGTGTGTGTGTGTGTGTGTGTGTGTGTGTGTGTGTGTGTGTGTGTGTGTGTGTGTGTGTGTGTGTGTGTGTGTGTGTGTGTGTGTGTGTGTGTGTGTGTGTGTGTGTGTGTGTGTGTGTGTGTGTGTGTGTGTGTGTGTGTGAGTGTGTGTGCAGGCGTGCTCATGCACACAGTCACACGCACGCAGATAGTTGTGTGCATATACATTTACATCGTAGGGCATACGCCCACTGCAGGTTTGGTATTGTTGGGAGCAAAAGGGAGAGACGGCACATTCATACGTTATCCAGGTTTCAATTTGATCTGGACCCTATAAAGGTTCCAGGAATAGCCCGTGCCCCGCTCCAGAGGGGAAAATTGGATTTTCCGGGCAAGTGGGAGGCAAGTTTATGGAACCTTCAGTGAAAGAACCTGTGTGTGTGTGTGTGTGTGTGTGTGTGTGTGTGTGTGTGTGTGTGTGTGTGTGTGTGTGTGTGTGTGTGTGTGTGTGTGTGTGTGTGTGTGTGTGTGTGTGTGTGTGTGTGTGTGTGTGTGTGTGTGTGTGTGTGTGTGTGTGTGTGTGTGTGTGTGTGTGTGTGTGTGTGTGTGTGTGTGTGTGTGTGTGTGTGTGTGTGTGTGTGTGTGTGTGTGTGTGTGTGTGTGTGTGTGTGTGTGTGTGTGTGTGTGTGTGTGTGTGTGTGTGTGTGTGTGTGTGTGTGTGTGTGTGTGTGTGTGTGTGTGTGTGTGTGTGTGTGTGCGTGCGTGCGTGTGTGTGCGACCCCTGTAGGACACAGAGCATAGTGGTGATATTAGGATGACGGAAAGACCACATTATAGTCTGAATGAGCCTGTGTGAGAGAGAGAGAGAGAGAGAGAGCGCGAGAGAAAGGAGACAGAGAGAGAGTGAAATCGTATGATACAGGGAGGAAGAGAGAAATAGAGATATGTGTTATAATATGATTGAATGGAATTGTGTTTATCCATTACCTTGGTTCATGGCTTCTTTGCAGATGGAAATTCATATATGCAATATGTAGCGCAGCTTAGAGCTAGGTACACTTTGACAAATTCATCTTGAGGAACATGTGATATTCCTCAAAGTCCTGAGTAAGGAACACTGCGAATCTGAGATGAGAACCAATTTGGCTCGTGTCTGACAAGGTCAGCGGCAGCGCCCATATAATCTTTAAACCCCTTTTTTGTGGCCATTTATGCATGCCCAGACAAATTGGTATTCTGGCTGTATTGGTTTGATTAAATAGAATGTAGTCGACAAACTGATTTGTATAAAGGTAATTAATGTTGCCTTCTAAAGTTGTACATTAAGTGTACATTTTAGCACACCTGCCTTAATTTAAAGTGTTAAAAACACAATCAGTTCAGAGGGTGGGAAATGAGACAAAAACAGGTATATTTAATTATCTCTCTGTCTGTCTGTCGGCCTGTCGGTCTGTCTGTCTATCTATGAAACATGAATATTTTGACCATATTGACCTGTTTGAGTGCCCATCTTACATGTAAATTAATAATGAGTACGGTATATAGTAATGGATGCATGGCTCAAAAAGCCATCATAAAATGTATTCTGACAATATAACAGACAGTTTATATTTTCAACTTTCACAGTTATTCTGTGTTGGTACATGTTTTTTCTAAAAGGGTCATCACACTCTGTTAATTCACCAGATCATGAAAACCATTAAAGGAGCACTTAACTTAATTTTCAAACTGTCTTCATATAATTGGTCCTCATTGACGCTCATTATAAGATGGCGCCATCTCGGTCTACTCATCCAGTGTCTCAATAGTGGGCTTTGGACTGTTCAGAAGCCTGCCTACCAGTGACATCAGCAATGGGGATTCCAAGCTAATAGCTATAGACTTTCTCTTTTTCTGGAAAGTTAGCATGCAGAAGTATACTGTGTAGAAGCCATTGAACAATGGATAGTGACATTATTAGGCAGGTTTCTAAGCTGTCCACAGCTCTTCTTTGAGACGCAAAGTGAGTAGACAGGTTTCTAAGCTGTCCACAGCCCTCCTCTGAGACGCAGGTTTCTAAGCTGTCCACAGCCCTCCTCTGAGACGCAGAGCAAGTAGACAGGTTTCTAAGCACTTTAGGTGAAATCGCTTCTCGTCCTCAGGGCGTCTTACTGGTACTTTTACTTAAGTAAGAAATGTGAGTACTTTTTCCACCACTGGAATGTCGCCCTGACATTGAAAGGCCAGAAACATGACTGGCACGTATCCTGCATGACACCATACCACAATGACAGTGGTGCTTCAAAGCAGATTAAAGTCCCACCATTCCTTCACCAAGGCGGCACAAGAGATGTTCAGTTCTATACTTGAGGACCTGTCTATCAGCACATGACTGGAAGCAGTAATTGGGAGACAGCTGGGCCGGACCCACACGTATCCATTGCTACATCTGGGAAGTGGGGAAAATGCCGTCAAAGGTGAAGACCTATACCGCACGGCAATGTTGAACCCAGCTAAACCTCCTACATATACTGCGGTTTGCTGCTTCAAATTATCTATGGAGAAGTGGGGCTTTCAGCGCAGCGTGCGTGTGCGGCGAGCCAGACTGCTGAATATATAATGACCATCTGCCATACAGACCAGAAGCTGGCCTCTTCGATGATGATGATGATGATGATGATGATACATAAAAGAAGACTTAAGCCTGGCTTTACAGTACACTGTGCTGTGTCATGTAACTTTGTTTATTAGTTGTTTTTTATACAATTAGAATAAGCAAAATAATATTAAACACATTATTACACATTATCAGATGTCTAACATTTACATGTAGATACCTTTGCGTATTGCTTTCTAGCTGACAGCCCTCTCTGTTGAAGTTATTGACCTCCTCGCTGACCTCCTTCATTGTTGTGTTCTGTTTTGAGTAGCCAGTCGTGTTTTTTCCATGGAAGCGCTTACTGAAGGATTGATTGATTGAACATATTATTAGTACCAGTAGGGGCGCTGTTGTGCCAGAGAGAGAGAGAGAGAGATAGTATTAGTGCTACACTGTTGCCTGCTAATGAGACAGAGAGAGAGAGAGAGAGAAAGAGGAGATGGGGGAGAGAGGGGAGTTGCACCACTCAGTTCACACGGGTGTGATTTTTTTTACAGGGGCCAGTTTCAAATTTCAGCCGCCCATAAGTGCTCTTTGAGAGGACTGCTCGGTCTAGACGCTGGGTATGCGCCATGACACTTTCATGGGTGGCAAACCCATGAAAGTGCATGAACAAACAGTTTACAAGCTTATGAACAAACACTTTATGAACGATTAAGACCTTTTGTCATATAATCGGTTCAGGAATATAAAAGACATATCACAGGTTGTTTTCTAATCACTTTCTTTTCGATGTGCACTGTACATAATTGTATTGAGGATCTAAATAGCAGCAGGTATCGTTTCTGTCTTGGAGGTATATCGCGGGATTTGGGGACAGTGTACACATAAAAAAAAACAAGATAGCAAATAATGTGTTATATGTCTTATTTCCAGAAGCGATTATACTTTACAAAGGTCTCAGTCATTCAGAAATAGTGTTTGTTCATGTTTGCTCCCATGGTGCGTCAAATCTGCCATCTGGAATCTGGATTTGCATGATAGCAAAATTGACATTGGTGTTACGTTATTACGTTATTTTTCTATACCCTTTTTTTCTTAGCATATTGACAATAATTGATGCACCCAATTCCCTTCATATTTTCATTAGGCAAGAAAACAATACTAATAAGACATTCAATATATCAACAGTGATATGTCAAAGATGAGGAACTGAATGGCAGATGAAGAAATAATAATACGATACCAATCTAGCTAACGTAGTGGAATAAACTATTACATTGAATGTGATGCTTGCCTTTTTTATCATTAGTTGAGTCGCAGTGGAGTGTGCATCTGAGACTGTCTACAATCTACATGCATCACTATCTGTACATTTGTAGGGTACTACAACTCAGTTATACACACCTCTGGGTCGCCTTGCTTTTGAATAGCTTTTTTCAACTGTCAAGTTGCATGTCATTGGATTAACGACCTGCAGCTAATTGCAGCTAGCCTATAGCCATGCCTGAAAGTGTGGTCGAGCAGCAAGGGGGTTAGAAAAGCCTTAACCTGCCACACATACAGTACTGTACATGTTTGTAAATGATATGACATGAATCCTTCACTATCCCATTGAGATTAAGCCATCATCGCCCTGTAGATTCTCTGTGGCATCAAAGCCATGCCGAATGGAGTCAGGGAATTCATTAGTGTCAGTGGCAATACGGGTGTCAAGCAAATACTCCTCTCCCTTATGGCACAGCAGTGAAGCTCAGCTTATTAAAATTATCGCTAACGCAGGACTACTCCACGTCCACTTGGAGACAGGGAAAAGAACATACGGTATTGGTTTCATTGGCGTTTTCGATCTTTACTGAGGGCGGAAGGGCACGAACAAGCCAACTGAGAACACTAAGGATTATAGATTACATGTGTTCTCATTGAGTTTATTGAGCTAATTAGGATCCCCATTAGCTGATGCATAACGTCAGCTAATCTTCCTGGGTTCCACTTCCACACGTAACATAGAACATGACATTAAATGAGACAAATGCAACATTGACAAAGTCAAAATGCCCATTCCCTCGACAATATGTTGTGTATGTGTGCGTGCATGCTGCATTGCTGCGTGCGTGCGTGCTGCGTGCGTGCGTGCGTGCGTGCATGCGTGCTTGTTGAACATGCGACCAGTCTCAAGGGGACAGTCACATTTCACCGCTAGAAGAAACTGCAGTCACTCAATGTTAATAGTATTTGTAGTACAAGTATCACAATTTGATATTTGCACCCTATGGCCAGAAAAATAATGAAGTCTGTGTGTTTGACGAGGGTTTGACTGGATTGCTGAATTCCTACAATTGCCATAATACTTCCTCTCCTTGTGGAGAGGGGGGAGGCTGTATGGTTGGAGGTGTGACTTTGTAGTCCAGGAAGGAAGTGAGACCACATTTTCATGACATAACAGGTTTTTGGTCATGAACATGGTGCCATTGCTAAAATACTGGAAAGTGTTTCTTGTGTCCTAAACATCATCAAAATAAGCTCTTTTTGCAAAAGGTGTGAAGTTTCCCTTTAATTCCGGTCTTAATGGCATATCTATAATGTGTGCCTTACAACAACCTTTGGACAGCTAGATGGCTTTCCAATAGTCTTTTAAAATTAGTTTTCTTCTTTTGCAATCTGTTCTGCATGCAACCATGGCTCCATACAGCACTGTGCTTTGCATTTACCATGTTCTAGCTTCAGCGACTAGATCCAACCTCCTGTGGCATGTCTCGTCTGATATGCATGGATATTGGACCTAATAAGCGTTAGTTGATTAGGCCTATATATGCAACGATATTGCCTTAACCGGCCACATGTGAGTCTTAACCGGCCACGTATGTGTCTTAACCAGCTGTGTATATCAGAGCCACGGGTGAGTCTTAACCGGCCACATATGTGTCTTAACCAGCTGTGTATATCAGAGCCACGGGTGAGTCTTAACCGGCCACATATGTGTCTTAACCAGCTGTGTATATCAGAGCCACGGGTGAGTCTTAACCGGCCACATATGTGTCCTAACCGGCCACGTATGTTGGAATTTTGGTATTAATGACTTTGTGGCAAAACCATAACACCTGAGTTTATTAAGTAATTATTTGTGGTCCATCACATCAAAGGCAGTGCTACCATCTAATAATATGGCTCCCAGCCTCCCACCATATTCTTCCTGTCAATTTCTTTTAGCTAATGATATGTCATTTATATCAGTGCTGTGAATTATCAGATTGTTAACATAGAATTGGTATTGTATTTGGGTGAATACATTTTAATTCCTACAATCTGGATGGTCAATACCAGGTGGCTTACCATTATTAATACATTACATTTTCCACCGCTTCTTTATCTCAAAAATACAGTTTCTTATTCTTCATAATGTGTTCTCTGATATTTACAGTATGTAAGATGCATCGCAAAAAGATTTGCCTGCCTGCCTGCCTGTCTTTCTGTCTTCTCTTCATTCGGTTTATTTGACATGCAGGGACAGTGCACGTTAATGAGCATTGCTAGTGTGCCTGAGTTGAAAAAAAAAGCGATCTGGCTGAAGGCCTTTTTTCATGGCCGGTCCTGCCTGCCTGCCTGCCTTCCTGCCTGCCTTCCTGCCTTCCTGCCTTTCTGTCTGTCTGTCTGTCTGTCTGTCTGTCTGTCTGTCTGTCTGTCGTTTGTTTTGTCCTTCAATGCGGCCATGCTCTAATAGGATTTTTCTGAAAAGAGAATATTCCATGTAAAACTCATCTTCATATGCAGTGCACACATTTGTAGGTTGCCGTTTGCTTATTAACACTGGCTGGGATGGTGTTTCCACTTCTTTCCTGCTAAAATATATAGTTAATGAGGGCAATGTACACATACAGACACTGTAGACACACACACACACACACACACACACACACACACACACACTGGATTGGCTGACAGTCACACACTTGCGAGGGTGCGCACACAAACACACACCCCTGGCTACTGAGGCTTCATTAACTCCCCTCCGGAGCCATGCATGCAAATGAACAGTGTTTGCTTTGCACATCAATGAACCACGTCACACGTAATACAGGAGATCAATCTATCTCCTTTCCTCTCTCTCTCTCTCTCTCTCTCTCTCTCTCTCTCTCTCTCTCTCTCTTTCTCTCTCACACACGCACACACCTTTCAACATTCATACACACTACAGACACACAGGCTACTGTCCACACTTATTACGCACACATACGTACTGTATGTGTACAACACATACTCTATAATACTCTACACTGAAATACCACACACAAATAGTACAACAAAGAGCGATAGAGATACAAAGATAAACAAAAAAGATAGCGAGGGAGAGACAGACAGACAGACAGACACACAGGCTGACTGTCACAATTCATCACGGTAGCTGTGATGTGACAACAGTTTGGATCTCAGACCTGTCTGGATGCAGTGTCATTACATCCATAACGCCTGTTACCTTTCACGACACGCTGCATCAATCACGCACGCACTCACGCACACACACACACACACACACACGCACGCACGCACGCACGCACGCATGCATGCATGCAGATAAACACACAATAAATACAGACAGACAGACTTTTTTCCACCCATAAGTGTCATGGCCCATCCTCAGGGTCCAGTCACATAACTCACGTCCCTTTGCTAGGGGGGTGAGGTGCATTCTTCTGTGTAATATTTATTATGAATGAAAATAGTTGTGTTGCTGAAAACATGATTAACACTAGCACGTCGAAGCGGTCTATCTGATCGATTTTCTGTAAGGTTTGGGAAATGTTTTCTTTGTTTATTTTCACTATAGTCATGTTGGTGAATGTACTTAGTGAACCTGTCCTTAAGACATTTGGTTGGAGCCTCTATAAGCAGAGGCCCAGGTTTGAATATATGAGTAATGAGTCAGTCTTGTCTCAGGCACAATGCTGACGAAGTTGAAACCAGAATATCTCTAGACTGCGGTGCTTGATTTAAGCATGTAATTAAATCTGCACAATTGCAAAACTTGTGTTTGTCTATTCTGTCCACAGCCCTCATCAAAGGAACTCTTTTACATTGCTGTTATATATTTTTCATTGTTGGCACAGTGTGGAGCATGACACACCAAAATCCTGCTGCTTGTACTTGTATGAGTGATAAATAAACACCTTTTGTATATTTTAATCTTGATTCTTGACACATGCACATTCACGCTTGCCCATGCACACAAGAGTAACACATTTTCCAGGCGAATAGTGCAATGCTCCAGTGTCATTTTTGTCAGCATGTGTGAGTCATTATACCTTCCAGAAATTCCATTAGTCGACAGTTGACACTATAAAAAGTGGCGACCCTGCCGGGCACTTCGCAGTGGGGAGCTCTATTTGCGCATGGTTCCCGTTTTTGTGAGGGATGACAGTGAGAGTGCACGTGTCTGAATCCTAATGAATGTGTAAATGCATCTGTGGCACGCCGCTTCGTGACCCCACAGGGCTCTCTGATCTCTGCCATAGAGCACAGTACATGTGCGCGTGTGCATGCACATAGTCACGTACGTGTACACAAGAACAGGGAGGAAATTGATGTCGATCTGCTTATATCAGACGTTTATATCAGTCTTTTGGCAGGGCATCAATCAAACCAGACATGTCCATTCTTTCACAGGATCACATATATTACAATTCTATTACAAGTGTGTGTGTGTGTGTGTGTGTGTGTGTGTGTGTGTGTGTGTTCGCGTGTGCGCGTGTGTGTAGCCACCATCGTGTTGAATGAGCTGAATTGGACGTGGGCCTTGGAGGAGGTGTTTAAGAAGAACCGGGAGGACGATCCCACGCTGCTCTGGCAGGTGTTCGGCAGCGCCACAGGCCTGGCACGCTTCTAC
Source organism: Protomyctophum bolini (assembly GCF_963924005.1). Taxonomy (NCBI): domain Eukaryota; kingdom Metazoa; phylum Chordata; class Actinopteri; order Myctophiformes; family Myctophidae; genus Protomyctophum; species Protomyctophum bolini. The sequence goes on from NC_137865.1 coordinate 31,628,793, forward strand.
CCAGGTACACACCATACAACATCTGGCACGCTTCTACCCAGGTACACACCATACAACATCTGGCACGCTTCTACCCAGGTACACACCATACAACATCTGGCACGCTTCTACCCAGGTACACACCATACAACATCTGGCACGCTACTACCCAGGTACACACCATACAACATATGGCACGCTACTACCCAGGTACACACCATACAACATCTGGCACGCTACTACCCAGTTACACAACATCTGGCACGCTACTACCCAGGTACACACCATACAACATCTGGCACATCTTTGTAATTATTTGTTTGGTCCAAAATATTGTGTTTATTGTCATGATTTGTCACAACTCGAGTTGGCTTTGTCCGCGGCGTAACCGTCTTTAAAAAAATACTTCTAAATGCTTTGGGAATCATTTCATAAAAGGGGGCGGGGCTGCGACGCTCTATACCAAATTACCACTACCATATTTCTTTTCAAATATTAGGAAATATCAAATCACCCAATATTACCAAATATTACCAGACGTGCAAGGTAAAAAAATGAAATAAAATAGCCTTTCTGTGACCCCTTCAGAATGAGACAAGGAACAAGGAATCCTGACAAATTATACTCTGGAAAATGCCCTGGTGAATAAAAATGTCCCATACTGTTGGGCGAGCCGGTCATAATACATTCAGCTATGAAGCTGCGGGCCGCATACAATTCTTCCCTGGGCCGCCTTTGGACACCCCTGCCATAATAGTTAGTTACTAAACACCAAACATGGGGGATTTTCACCCGGACGATTATATTTTTGCAATTTTCATAATGTTGCTGATGTCTGAGGTGGGTCTTTCAGTACCTTCATGATGCTCAGTGACATCACAGAAGGTAGGTTTGCTTCCCTGCCCACATTCTTTGGTCCAATATTCATGAGGTTCCATTGGTTTTCGGAGTTGTCCCTCTCACTATGCAAAGTAGGCAGTCCCGCATGCTCGCGTTGACTCGTCTCCTTTGTGACTCTCCCTCACTGATAATGCTAAGATAAAAAGCCAGTGGTTATTGTCATATCCGGTGATTATGTTTTTTCTCCTCTTTCATCTATTTCATCTCATGCTCCGGCATGCTGTTTACAGCTTCATGAATAATGTTAACTGCTATAAAGGGAGCTATCATGTACGGTAAGGGGTGTTAAAAAAAAGAAACAAAATTAATAAATAAGCCTTTGTATGGTTTAAGCAAAGAAGCCCAGCATAACAAATAATTGGTATATATAGTTGGTATATAGTTTCGTCCTCCATATAAACCATGACCTGTTTTTTTAACCACACATTTTCAATTCTGTCTCTTTGATGTCGCAAGCAGGCTCAAGTACTGTGACAAACAGCAGTTCATGCACAAATCAGTATTCCAAAAACTTAGTTTAACTTTTATTTGAATCTTTAATGTATAAAAAAGAAAACGCATAAAGTAAACATATCGGAAGTGCTGGATTTGAAACGGCTGTGTATCATGCTCGTTGAATTAAGCGACGGGAGGATTGAATGGCTTTAATGCATTCAAACCGGAAAAGCATCTGTGCCATTTTAGATTTTAGCTGCAAGCTCACATCGCGTCACTTTTGTGCTGCGCTGCGAGCTTGTACATCTGCTATTTTAGCGTTGGTTATTAAAATAGCAGATCTACAAGCCCGTCACTTAATAATCTTCTCTTCTGGGGGTCCCTGGCACAAAACATTTCCAGATTTTTTTATTTATTTGACAGGGACAAAGCTCATTAATCAACATGTCAGTTTTCACCTCAATGTAAATAAGCCAGAGTTAGCCAAAGCTACATTTAATCTGTAGTCCCTGAGCAGGCTCTTAAATAATGAATGATAAAAGAAGGACAGAGTAGTGTGCCACCACACAACACCATGCGTTGATGCCATGTGTGCATATGTGCAAGCACCCAACACTATATCCATACAAAAACACAATATAATACAGATAGACAGAAAGAAAGACAGAGTGTATAGTGTGCCAGCACAACACCATGCGTTGATTGGGGATGTCGTGGCCAAATTCATATCATTTTGGGGGCCCTTGGCACAAAAAAGGTTTGATTACCACTGATTTAGAAGGCAATTTGTAGACTCTGCCTCAGGTCTTAACGGCTTAAAGCCAAGCAAAAAACCAGATTCCGTGCTGCAGAGTCGTGCTGTGACACACAGGCAAACGCTGACAGAGGCCAAAAAAGAAGATCTGTGAATAGAAGATGGAGAGAGGCCATGGTGGCCATCTTGTTTATGCGTCCTGGTGAGCGATGCAGCTGCCCACTCCTAATGACTCTGCCCTGCTCTGGCTGCCATGCCGATAGTTAGGGAAAGTTAGCCGAATTTTGTGACCAATCTGGGAAATAAATGCTTACCAATAGCTTTCTTCACAAATGTGACCAGATTTGACTGAGGGGCTGCTGCCACCGTGCAGTCTCCAGCTTTTTCACCAGAGGAGAAAAACTGAATTTATTATTATTTTTCATCCAAAATGTGTTAAGACTCTTCTAGAGCATCTCTGAAATAAATGTCAAAGCAGAGTTCATGTAAATATGAACATACATGTGTAATGTTAGTAAGTGAACCTTTCAAGCCTTTTTTCTCAACTCGCAGTGTTCTGCAAAACATTACTCTATAAGCCATATCCCCAAAACCGGTGCATCAAAATAAACAACAAATATGTAAATTTGAAGCTATATGATTTTTTATATGTTTTTGTTGTCAAGCACATGACATGAACAAACGAAAAAATTATAATAATAATCAATGACTTAGCCTTGGTCAGAAACGGTAACAAATGTGTTCATAAAGTTGTCTACTATCAATTTGTTCCAACCCAACTCCATTGGGAGACTTTGTGACAGCTGCTGAACGTTGCTGTACCATAATAACACCTGCAAGCTAAATGTAGTCATTTATACATTTGCATTGTGCTTTAAGTAGCATGTGACTATAGTCAAACTATGATTCTTAACACACTGTGATGACCTATCAATCAACACGTCACAAAGTGACGTATTGATTGATAGGCTTGTAGATCTGCTATTCATGCTATATTTGAAAAATAATTGCAATTAGGCGATTATTGTAATAATTTGTGACAGGCTTAGATGTGCTTGTTTGAAAATGTGTGTGTTTTGTCTCTCCACTCCCAGCCTCTCCATGGATGGATGCCCGCAAGACGCCCTCTAAGATAGACCTGTACGACGTGCGAAGGAGGCCATGGTGAGTTATAACTTATTATGGTCACAAACGCGGAAGCGGGCCCGACCACTGCCGCGGCGGTCCGGGCACCCAGGCTGCAATGTAGCTTGACAGAGCGTTGCAAGATCGAGTCCCGATCCCGAACGGCGCGTCCGTCACTCCCCATCTCTCTCCCCATTTCCTTTTTTTTAAATATTTTTTTTATCCCATGATTTTGTAACCCATTTTTCACCCCTGTGTCAATCATCTACTGTGATCCTGGGCTCTACACACCCTCCGCCAACCTGGGGAGAGTGGAGTAAAATAGTAGGCTACAATTATTTGCCTCAGAGTGTTGAAGTAGTAGTGAAAATTGTAAGAACATGCACTTAGTTACTTTACAAAACTTTATACCCATGGCAAAGGGTGTACCATATCTTCACAAGGGTGCTATAATGTCATAAGTGGGTGAGGTAGAGTAGACCTTCACCCTCTCAGACATGTCCTCGTGGGGTTTGGGTAGGAGAGCATCCATCAAAGGGATGAATCCCAGGAAAGGCGTCATACAGATGGTAACTTGTATAGTACAAAATATCAAAGGTTCCTTTGATTCCATAATTCATAATTAGTTATTATTTTTTTAATACAGGCTATGTCTCGAGAATGTTCACAGTAAAATTAGCTGTTATTTTTTTTCACTCTCTGACACTGAGGACTTTGGCTGTGTACAAACTATTATGCGAAAGAAAAAAAATCTCCCATAATATAGGGAAGTGATTGTGTCAGTTCCTACACAGTATGTTGAAATAATGTGAAATGCGTGCGATTTATTTTCTGTATGGGACTCTCTCAGGAAACTTGCATGCAGGATAATATGAACAGTGCCAATTACCAAAGCCTTGTGTCATTCTCCACTTAATAATGAGACCGGTGTCCCACAGTGGCCTTTATTTCACATCACACACATTTCAGCACTGCTGGTGAAGTTCAAACAATTTGCACAGAACAATGCCATGTTGCAACGGCATTCAATCAAACTAACAAGCTAAGCTCTTAGTATAGCTCTCCGTGGAAAGCCCTGAGTGATGTATCGTGCTGACAGACACCCAAACAGCTGCCTTACAAATGACCCTGACTGTTCATCAGTCAGTTTTGTGTGCAAAGAGGACACGTTTGACTAAAAATGTCTTTGTCTTCCCCCTCTCCTTTCCCCGGTACTAAATCAAAGTAATAATGTGTAATGTTCGTGAATGAAAGATTGCGCCAGGGACACCACAGCGGTCATCTTCCCTAGATTCTGAATTAATGACAACGATAGATAATTATTTTTCATGATAAATAAATAAGCAAAAAGGTGTCAGAATCATTATGGTGCCTCTGCCCGGCACCTGGCGTTTAGTTAGTGGATGTGCGTGATCTATTGTATTTTTCTGCATTCGTTCTACCCACTATGCTCTTTTCAGAGTACTGTCAGCATACAATAAACACAAGCACACCACTAGATAATCAGAGGTAGTTGTCACACTGTCCCCACCAAATCTTAAACCAAAATGGTGGAAAAGAAACTACAGAAGAAACTGTAGAATATAGGTTTTATGTTTGCTCCCCCAGACAACATGGACAGGGTATCTTTCTTTCTTTCACTACTACTGTATTACTCAGTTGCTAACTAACCCTTGTAATGTGCAAGGCCACAACTGGGTCACTTTTTGAATACTTTTCAGTTGCTTTGATTTCTGTCTCGCAAGCTACCACTGTGCAAAAAGCATGGAATACGGATGTGTATATTACAGGAAACTCCCGTTAAGCTTTTCAACAAACTCCGGTAAACTCCCGAATTGTACCATCACACCTGTATATTACCGTATATTACTGTATATGCAAATCTAGTGCCCATAATTGCCTCTTTTCACGCAGTGTGCTGTAGCTAACAATGTGATGCACCATTTATGAATATCAATAATAAAATATAGCTGCAAGCAGTGATAAGATGAGGTCAAGCCATAATTTCGTGGAAAACGACAGCACAGAACTGCCACTGTGCTGAATCCGTACAAAAACAATATGAGCAACAAGAGCTTTAGTCCTTTTTGTATTCACACCAACTGATCTCCTTTGCAGGTACATCCAGGGAGCGGCCTCGCCTAAAGACATGCTGATCCTTGTCGATGCGTAAGTTGTCCGTACTGCTAAGTGAGAATGAATTCAAATCTCAGCATAAGCTATTACCGAATCCAGTAAAGATTTTGTTTTTTTTGTTATCTTCTGGGCAGGAGTGGCAGTGTGTCCGGCCTGACCCTGAAGCTGATCAGGACCTCGGTCAGCGAGATGCTGGAAACGCTGTCAGACGACGACTATGTCAACGTGGTCTATGTGAGTGTTTTGTGTTGTTTTTCTGATGTACTTGGCAAGCCAGTGTGTGTGGCTGGGGATTCACAGTGAGAAATGCTATGGAGAATGACCGATTTACAATGAACACACACACACACACGCATGCACGCACGCACACACACACACACACACACACACACACACACACACACACACACACACACACACACACACACACACACACACACACACACACACACACACACACACACACACACACAGTAATGAAATATGGATTTCTCCTGGGTTTACCACTCTGAAACAGGTCTGTAATGAAATCCCCATCACTCTATTTGGTGCACAGGATTAAAACTCTGCACTACATGCCCCTACTCTAACAGGTCCCATTTTCTGTAGGAGTGTGCATGTGTGTGTGTGTGCGTGCGTGAGACTGTGCGTGTTTGCGTGAGTCCAATCTTCCAAAAGCGATTAAAACTCCCTCCGTGAACTGTTGCCACCTCCTTACCCCCTCAGCTCCACTGCCTAGTCAGTAAAGTCAGGGAAACACACATTCATCACCACAACCACCCCTACCCCGCCCCCATGACCTGTCCACACACTCACACGCCCGCACACACACACACACACACACACATACACACAGACCACCACACCAAAGCCAAAATCTTGGCCACTCGCTCACTCACACTCCAACGTGGTGCTGTTATACGGTGAAATTGGTGACCTGATGAAATATACAATCGTGTAGACATCACATGATGTCAGTGTCCGAATGTAAATCATTGCGGTTAGTTTATTAGCAGAATTCAACCTATAGCAGTATTTATGCCACAATATGGTCACATATTTCAGGAGGTGACAAATGTCACCATAACACCACCATGCTGGAGTGACCGAGTGTGAATGAGCGAGTGGCCGAGATTTTGAGTATTGGAATTTGGCTCAAGAGAGAGACAGTGGAGGTGGAGTCTGAGGGGGTGTTTATGGACAGAGAGAGGGATCTTTATAGAGATTGGAGATGTCTTCCATCTCCTTCAGGCTCTCTGTTGTTCTCCTCCCTGCGGGTCCCTTTGTTTTCTTCGGACACAATGTATTCTGTTACATGCTACGGTTCTGATCCAGCCTGGATGTCCAATTATTACAGCCTGTTGGGAGCTGTGTGCTGTGTGTGTGTGTGTGTGTGTGTGTGTGTGTGTGTGTGTGTGTGTGTGTGTGTGTGTGTGTGTGTGTGTGTGTGTGTGTGTGTGTGTGTGTGTGTGTGTGTGTGTGTGTGTGTGTGTGTGTGTGTGTGTGTGTGTGTGTGTGTGTGTGTGTGTGTGTGTTTGCGTGTTTGTGTGCACGTGTGTCTTTGTGTACACTATACGCTCGTATGGGCGTGGTGAGTCTGACAGAGGCAGATGTAAAGACATTAGCTCAAAGGGAGTTGAAATTGGCTCGATGTTGACATTAGGTGGACTGTAGAGGGGGACATTAGATGGACGGTAGAGGGGGACATTAGGTGGACTGTAGAGGGGGACATTAGGTGGACTGTAGAGGGGGACATTAGGTGGACTGTAGAGGGGGACATTAGGTGGACTGTAGAGGGGGACATTAGATGGACGGTAGAGGGGGACATTAGGTGGACTGTAGAGGGGGACATTAGGTGGACTGTAGAGGGGGACATTAGGTGGACTGTAGAGGGGGACATTAGGTGGACTGTAGAGGGGGACATTAGGTGGACTGTAGAGGGGGACATCAGGTGGACTGTAGAGGGGGACATTAGGTGGACTGTAGAGGGGGACATTAGGTGGACTGTAGAGGGGGACATTAGGTGGACTGTAGAGGGGGACATTAGGTGGACTGTAAAGGGGGACATTTTGGTGGACTGTAGAGGGGGACATTAGGTGGACGGTAGAGGGGGACATTAGGTGGACTGTAGAGGGGGACATTAGGTGGACTGTAGAGGGGGACATTAGGTGGACTGTAGAGGGGGACATTAGGTGGACTGTAGAGGGGGACATCAGGTGGACGGTAGAGGGGGACATTAGGTGGACTGTAGAGGGGGACATTAGGTGGACTGTAGAGGGGGATATTAGGTGGACTGTAGAGGGGGACATTAGGTGGACTGTAGAGGGGGACATTAGATGGACGGTAGAGGGGGACAGACATTAGGTGGACTGTAGAGGGGGACATTAGGCGGACTGTAGAGGGGGATATTAGGTGGACTGTAGAGGGGGACATTAGGTGGACTGTAGAGGGGGACATTAGATGGACGGTAGAGGGGGACAGACATTAGGTGGACTGTAGAGGGGGACATTAGGTGGACTGTAGAGGGGGACATTTGATGGACGGTAGAGGGGGACAGACATTAGGTGGACTTTAGAGGGGGACATTAGGTGGACTGTAGAGGGGGACATTAGCTGAGACATGCACCTTGGAATGACTTTGAGCTGTTTTATTGTCCTTCTCTTGCTCTGTGCCGATCAATCAGGGAACCCTAAATCTACAGTAGAATCAGTCAATACGTTCCCTGTCTTCTCGACTACAGTCTGTCTTTCTCTTTCTCTGTATGTCTGGCCCCTTACACTTAGGCACACACACACACACACACACACACACACACACACACACACACATGCACGCACGCGCGCGCATGTGCACTCTGATCACACGCATGTGCACACTCTCGCACGGATGTGCAACTCTACGTATGTCCAGTCCTGGGGGTGTTATAACCTGACACCAAATCATTAATCTCCGATATTACCCATAAATCCTCGCTCATTAACTTTGGCCCAGAGACCAAGTTGGCATTTGGTCCTCAGAGGATGGTCACTCACTCACGCACGCACGCACGCACGCACGCACGCACGCACGCACGCACGCACGCACGCACGCACACACAGCACACACAGCACAACACATTCTCTTCCTCGACAGCTGTGGTAGGTCAAAAGCATACTGATGGCTATTATTAAGAGTGTCAGTCTCACTATCTCTCACTCTCGCTCTATCCCTCCCATGATGTCAGTGTCAGAACGTAAATCATTGCAGTCAGTTTATTAGCAGAATTCAACCTATTTAGGCCACAATATGGTCACATATTTCAGGAAGTGACAAATGTCACCTTAACACCACCAGGCTGGAGTGACCGAGTGTGAATGAGCGAGTGGCCGAGATTTTGAGTATTGGAATTTGGCTCAAGAGAGAGACAGTGGAGGTGGAGTCTGAGGGGGTGTTTATGGACAGAGAGAGGGATCTTTATAGAGATTGGAGATGTCTTCCATCTCATTCAGGCTCTCTGTTGTTCTCCTCCCTGCGGGTCCCTTTGTTTTCTTCGCACATATAACAAAAAAACATCGCATGGATTGGATGCACCTGGGATGAATCCTCAGTGATGTATCACAATGTATTATGTCACATGCTACGGTTCTGATCCAGCCTGGATGTCCAATTATTACATCCTGTTGGGAGCTGTGTGTGTGTGTGTGTGTGTGTGTGTGTGTCTGAGTGTTTGCGTGCGTGTGTCTCTGAGTGTTTGTGTGCACGTGTGTCTTTGTGTACACTATACTGTACGTATACGCGCTCGTATGGGCGTGGGGAGTCTGACAGAGGCAGATTGAAAGACATTAGGTCAAAGGGAGTTGAAATTGTCTCGATGTTGACGCGAACATTTTTCGTCATAGTCATCAACACTGGGGGGACATTAGGTGGACTGTAGAGGGGGACAGTAGGTGGACTGTAGAGGGGGACATTAGGTGGACTGTAGAGGGGGACATTAGGTGGACGGTAGAGGGGGACATTAGGTGGACTGTAGAGGGGGACAGACATTAGGTGGACTGTAGAGGGGGACATTAGGTGGACTGTAGAGGGGGACATTAGGTGGACGGTAGAGGGGGACATTAGGTGGACTGTAGAGGGGGACAGTAGGTGGACTGTAGAGGGGGACATTAGGTGGACTGTAGAGGGGGACATTAGGTGGACTGTAGAGGGGGACATTAGGTGGACTGTAGAGGGGGACATTAGGTGGACTGTAGAGGGGGACATCAGGTGGACTGTAGAGGGGGACATCAGGTGGACTGTAGAGGGGGACATTAGTTGGACTGTAGAGGGGGACATTAGGTGGACTGTAGAGGGGGACATTAGGTGGACTGTAGAGGGGGACATCAGGTGGACGGTAGAGGGGGACATTAGGTGGACTGTAGAGGGGGACATTAGTTGGACTGTAGAGGGGGACATTAGGTGGACGGTAGAGGGGGACATTAGGTGGACTGTAGAGGGGGACATTAGGTGGACTGTAGAGGGGGACATTAGGTGGACTGTAGAGGGGGACATTAGGTGGACTGTAGAGGGGGTCATTAGGTGGACTGTAGAGGGGGACATTAGGTGGACTGTAGAGGGGGAATGTGATTTTTTTTTTTCTCTCTCTCTCTCTCTCTCTCTCTCTCTCTCTCTCTCTCTCTATCTCTCTCTATGGGGGAGTCTAGTCCACTAGCCACTTCTCCCATATGTGACCGCTAATCCAATCCATGTTCACCCCCCCCCCCCCCTTTTTTTGGGAAAATCAATATTTTCTAAATCCAGGGTTCTCTCCAAGCCATTCGTCTCTGCTCTGCCCCCCACCTTCCCACACTCCTTCTCACCTTCCTCTCTTCTCCTTTTAAGAGACGATGTGATAACAGAGTAGTCTGCTCTGTGTGCACAATGATCTGCTCTATATGCATATGTGTGTGTGTGTGTGTGTGTGTGTGTGTGTGTGTGTGTGTGTGTGTGTGTGTGTGTGTGTGTGTGTGTGTGTGTGTGTGTGTGTGTGTGTGTGTGTGTGTGTGTGTGTGTGTGTTCTGTCTCTTTGATTCAGTCCTTTTGTCAGACTAGACTCATGCTGATATTGCCTTCCAGTCCAGTAGAGACGTGCATGTCTGCAACTGTCATTCAGCAGCAAGCTTCAAGGCTGCCCGTCCCATTTGAAATGTGCACACACACACGCACGCACAAACGTTCTTTCTTTCTTTCTTTCTTTCTTTCTATGATAGATATACACACACGGTCTGGTCTCTGCTTGTCTTCTCTGTCTCTATGACAGAGAGTTGCATAATACACACATGGTCTGGTCTCTGCTTGTCTTCTCGCTGCCTGCTTGTCTCTGTAGATCAGTGTTCCAGGCCTCCCAGTTGGCCGTCTCACAGAGACGCATTGATTGGTCGAGAGATCGATGGGGTGCTGTATTGTTTTAGAAGAACTCTGCTACACAATGCAATGCTGCTTTATACTGCTCTGCTGTTCCCAGAGCCTTCATATGGCATTATGATTACGCATGCAGTGAAATCAGTGTTAATAACTCTGAGTATAACTCAGAATGTCTTCGTAAAGGTTCACTTCAGTTACATTCATTAACTCTCTGAGTTATAAATGGAGATACAAATGGATAGATTAACACCTGGGTGCTGCTGTTGTGTGTTGTGTTACATTTAATCTCAATTATGCCATTGGTAGTTTCGAGGAAGCAATCTAATTGTTTGAAATAGCTCTCTACCCGTGCTTCAAACGAGCATCACCGCACACCTACAGTAATCAAAACATAAAAAAACAGCTGTGCTGCATGGGCAGTCCCGGCACGCAGTGGCTAAGCTAGGTGTTTACATGGTCGTATAGTGGCTACATCTGTCATTAAAAAAATATGATTTAGTATTGAATATCTTAGTTACAATGAAATTGATTTGACATGTTTTAGGTGTGCGGAAGGTAATATTGACTATAGCGTTTTGGTTAGACGGTGTGTGTGTGTTAAGGCTGTACCCTAGCCCTTATTTTAGGACTCGAACTTCGGCAGGAATTTGTGAGTGAACATTCGGACCAATCATGATAAACACAATTTTTCGGGCCAAACAAAGAATTAGAAAGTAGATAAAACGGTTTGTTTTGTTCTTCTTTGTAATTATTTGGTCCAAAATATAAATATTGTGTGTGTTGTCATGATTTGTCACGACAAGAGTTGGCTTCGTACGACGCTTAAAGGTCTTTAAATAAATAAGTTTTGAAATGCCTATGGAATTAATAATTTCCTGGGCCACTCGTCGTTCTGAAAGGGGGAGGGACTGCGACGCTCTATTGTGAAAAAGGATGCCTGTTTAACAGATTAAATGTAATCAGCAGGGCGCAGCAGGGAATCGAACCCCATCCCAGTAAACCAGGAGCTCCATGCCTGTGCCAAAGTGCTTAGTTTGCGATGCAACGCAAAAACCTACACTAGGATAGGAGCCCTACCCTACCAGCCCTACCCTACCAGCAGCAAAGAATACAAAAACAGATACTTACCGTGAACCATCACGTTCTTCTGCAGATGACAGGCGGTGTCCACAGGTTAGGTGAAATGAGGTGAAATGACAGAACCGGCCGAAATTGTGGCAGTCGACGCAACGCAAACGAGTGCAACAGCAGGCAGCCCGACGCGACGCAACCGCAGGAAGCCGGAAACGCAAACGAGAGCAACACCATCAGTACCCTGCTTAACCACACCAGCGACAGCAAAGGACAATAAACAAGATTTGTACTCGCTGCGCAGCAAGCAGCTCTTCCCAGCAGCAGCAGCTATATCGTACAGTTCCTACCTCAATGTCTTGTGCAGGGAGGGGGGCATCGGTCTGGGACACTTCACATGGGCTCCAGGGTGGGGGTCCTCGGAAGCCTAAATTGGTGGGGCTGTGGGGCCCACGGACATGGCTCGTCTCAGGGTCCAGGGCTTGGTGCTGTCTACACCACTGGTGCAGTGACTCTTCATATTCTGGAATTACATGAAGAGAAAAGATAAGTGTCATTAGTGTTATGTAGGCCTACATCACATTAGAAACACATGTGGCTGTATAGCCTTGTCAGCCCCCACAACCCATAATATTAACATCCCTCCCCCAAGCTTACATTTTTAACATATACATTTTGAATGCCAGTCAAAACGACACCATGAGCCATATTGGAACAGTTACCTTAAGGAATGCACGAGAAACATTCTCGCCGAGATATATTTTTGAGTTAAAATTATTTTTTATTAAATAATAAATAAAAAATAAACGAATGGTTCAAACCCATTAATTAAGATTCGAGTGCCAACCCTAACGAGCGAACATTCGAACCTTGAATGTTTGGGGACAGCCTTAGTGTGTGTGTGTGTGTGTGTGTGTGTGTGTGTGTGTGTGTGTGTGTGTGTGTGTGTGTGTGTGTGTGTGTGTGTGTGTGTGTGTGTGTGTGTGTGTGTGTGTGTGTGTGTGTGTGTGTGTGCGGCAGGGTGGAAATGATGCTCTTGCTTTTAATAAGATTTTGTAGCTGCTGAAACTGGTTTTCTTATGGAGGAATCTTGTTTCCATGGGTACCGAATCATTGAGCTCCAAGGATGCAGAGCAATTAGAGGGACTTGATGAATGTGTCTGTTTACAGCCTCATGATAATAGCCAAGGCCAGGTGTGTGTGTGTGTGTGTGTGTGTGTGTGTGTGTGTGTGTGTGTGTGTGTGTGTGCGTGTGCGTGTGCGTGCGCGTGCACACGTGCGTACGTGCCAAACTGCCAACACATTCACATTCACATCCATACATGTGTAACCTTGCACATGATTGGCGTGAGCGATCTTTGCACACAGCGTACACACCTGTGGGAATAAGTTGTGGGTTGCAACTTCAGTTCTCGCCTCTGCTTTCTCGCTCAGTTCAACACCATCATGAATAAAACTTATGGGCCTTTCTGTGTGGAGTTTGCATGTTCTCCCCGTTACCCCCTAGGGTAGATAGTGGTACCCTCACAAAACATGGACAAGGAACTGGTTGCAATAGCATGTTCCTTCCACGCGCTACGTCCAACTGGGGAAACTCCCCCCATGTCAGGTGGAAAAGAAGCGCCTTGAACCCCCCGAACATTGAAGGAAGAATGAGGTCAGTCCGTTGCTCTCCCCAGGTTGACAGAGGGAGTGTAGAGCCCAGGAATACATTAGATTAGATAATTGCCACTGGGTGGAAAAAAATGGGTTACAAAATCATGGGATAAACATTTAGTAAAAAAAATGAATAAAACTTCTCGCCTCTGCTTTCCCCCTCATCAGTTCAACACCATCGTGAACAACACGGCGTGTTTTGACCGCCTGGTCCAAGCCAACGTGAGGAACAAGAAGATGCTGAAAGATGCCGTGCAGAACATCTCAGCCAAAGGCATCACCAACTACACCAAGGGCTTTGAGTTCGCTTTTGAGCAGCTGTCTGTGGTAAGATATATATACGTCAGGGCTTTTCAACCCTTTCTGTATCAAGACCCATTATTTATTGCTGGGCATTTGAGCCCCGGACCACCATTTGATGACATTTAGCCTCTCAGACCCAAAACCCTGAATATTTTGTTGTTGTTGTTGCATAACATTGTGTACACAATTCCATGCTGTATTGATGTGATGTGATAGGATACTGTAGATAGGAAAACAAGCAAACGTTCAAAATGTCAATTATTCTACATTTTCTAATTCATTGCTTCTTGTAAATGAAGCAATGCAGATGTTTAACAATCATTTAACTCTTGAGAGTGTAAAATGGACCCGTACGTGTCCGTTTGGTTTCATTTTACACTCTCAAGAGTTAAAGATCTATAAGGGTTCATTTGGTTACCAACTCTCCATCATTTAACTGGGGACCACCTGGAACCTCCTTAAGGACCACTGGTGGTCCCCGGGCCACTGGTTGAAAACCACTCAGTCATTGCACTCCCAAAAAACAACAACAACGCTGAGGACAAAACAACTCATGAATGGATGTTTACCTGTGAAAGGCAACAAAAGCAAAGTGTTATCTTACACTGCCATCTGCTGGTCAAAGGTGTTATGATGGTCTGAGGCTGTACTCAGATAGCCTACTGCTGAAAGCAACTTAGTTACAACTAACTGTACATTTTATGAGTGCTAAAGTGCAATGTGGTTAGCTGGTACATTAACTTGACAATGGATGGTGAGTTGACTGTAAAAAATGAGCAATTCACAATTTTAACTTCAGAGCTTTGGTTCTCAACCTGTGGGATATTGCTAGTGAGCCCCCTAATTATTGATTTGAAAGATTTTAATTATTATTTACCATTTATTAATATAATATTAAGTTTCTTCTCTTTAAAACCTTGAAAAGTGAGTTTACAATTGATTGAACTTAACATGCTCTGAAAAGGTATGTTATGATCATGATAACTGATCATTTAACACTAACCCTATTGGCTCAGACATAGGTGGTCAGATGGGTGGGCAGATAGGTGGGCCGCAAACACAATCTTGGTAAAATAGTAATAATAATGAAATGAATTTAAAATGAACACAACGTATTGTCTTTGCAGATTAATGTGAGCAGAGCCAAATAATAATAATAATAATAAAGAATGGCAGGATGGATCATTAACACAACGTATTGTCTTTGCAGACTAATGTGAGCAGAGCCAACTGCAACAAAATTATCATGTTGTTCACTGACGGAGGAGAGGAGAGAGCTCAGGCCATACTGGAGAAATACAATTCTGAGAAAAAGGTAGGTCAGGGACGTGCACGCACACACACACACACACACACACACACACACACACACACACACACACACACACACACACACACACACACACACACACACACACTGCAGAGAGGGTTGTTTGCTTTTATATGGCTCGATGCGCTCCTGTCTTAGTTTTTATTCGACTCAGCTTTTCAGAGCTCCCTTTGGGTTTCACTTCCGTTTTGCACATCCTCTTTACCTAACAGTTTACACAGATGGAGGGCAGATGAGCTTTGTTATTCTGCACACTGGGATAGACAAAAGACATCCCATGATACACGCTGCATATTACACACATCATTCGCATGCATCCACACTCCACAGGCGCGTATCCACATACGAGGGCTAATTCATTTTAATAGTTTGTACTAGTATGTGTGCAGTGTTTGGCCAATGACAAAACATAAATAGAAGGAAACATGCACACCACCAGGAGTGCACAAGTTAATCTGAATTAGAACAATTAATTTGATCGGTTATAAAGAATAATATACAGTATATTTTTCCACAATTTTTGTAATCCATTTTTTCACCCAATGTCAATTGTCTAGTGTAATCCTGGGCACTACACTCCCTCTGCCAACCTTCTAGCACCAGCACCTTCTAGCTGTGAGGCGCTAGCGCTAACGACTTTATTTATTTATTTCCCAAAAATAGCTACAAGCTCACTAAATTGAGAATATCATATAATAAAATTGGGTAATGGGAGGGAAGGTGGAGCATGCATGGCTGCATCACCATTACTCAGATATAACCATAAACAAACCAAATTCTAAATTCAAATCGTTCAGATACGCGGTTGTCCAGATCCAACGGATATCTCCATACAGTATGTTGACATTTTATGGATAATATCCAGTTGTCCAGAAGCACTGATCCAACCAATATGTCCATATACCAGTATGGTATGATTTATGGTATGATTTACAGTATACTATAAGCCCCGGCACTATGACCATATACTGTACCAGTATGGGCATGATTTACAGTATACTATAAGCCCCCCTATAAGACACTATGACTTCTGTAGTGCATTGAATGAATCAAATCTCCCAATTCTTGAGAAAGGACATTGTGAATTGTTGACCTGTACGCACATGCACACACGCACGCACACATACACTATATACCCTGTAAAAAAAAGTGTGTGCACGAAAATGGGAAATGGAAGGCGGTTTGATTACAAAATATGACAAAGCAAACCGTGCCTCTCTAGAAGCACCTGCATGCATTTGATCAAAAGTTCACATCAAGGCTACAACATTACAGCGCTGTGGGCTGCTTGCTTACAGTATGCTCCATCTGTGACCATTCTGCAGTGTCTACTAGAGAAAGCAGTGTTTCAACAGTGCTGAAAAACATACGGTTCAACTGTTTTTTTATTCAAAACAGAACAAAGGTGGCCGGGTACTTTATTTTATTTCTACAGTTTTATCATTCTATAATTCTATCTAACTCACAACTCTATCAGTCTCAAAGAAGTGTGACAGGCTAGTGTGAGCATGTCCTGTCCATAAATGTAAAATGGTGCATTTATATAGTGCTTATATCCAAAGCGCTTTTCATAGATTACCCATTGAATGTACCCCATTCCTCCATTACATTCAGCCATTCATACACTGAAACCATGCAAGGCACCAACTTGCACATCGGGAGCAATTCGGGGTTCAGTGTCTTGCTCAAGGACACTTCGACACTAACTCTGGCCCGGGATTGAACTGGGAACCAGACAGTTTCCCCATGCAGTCGTTCTAATGGCCACTCTACCCCTGAGCCAATGCCCCCCGTCCATCAGTGTCATCAGTGTTGGGCAATTATAGGATTATAGATTAGGAACATTCTGTAAACCAATAACTGAATATCAGTATATAGATTAATCATTACTGATAAGGCTAGGTATCGGTGGAAAGGTTTAGACACCAAAATGGCTATTGTTGCAAAATCTTTGCCCAGAATAGGAACATTGGGGTTCATATGGTTATTAACTTCCCCATATTGATGACAGGGAATGGATCCCAGGCTGAATCAAAAGCAGTTGGTGAGAGTCGTGAAGTTCCCTTTCCCCAAAGCGACAGAATTGCCACGGTGCTCCAGCCTGTCTCTCATGATAAAAACCAAACGGTCTTGTTTTTATTCGTGCAATTATTTCCAGATTTGAAAATGACCATGCAAAATGTCATATACACGTAGTACAGTACATCGACCAAAACAGTTGCAAGGTTTGTTATGGTTAAAATAGGCTACGTATATATTCATAATTAGTTATCTGTGATTTGTGCCATTTCCTTTAATAACGTGCTGCCCTCAACCAAAGATCAAAGGTCAGACATGAGGAATGGCATGGGAGGGCTCAGGTCCACAATTTGGCCAAAGAGTGTTATGTGCATGCGTGAGTGCAATGTGCGTGCTTGCTTTGCTTTAGGGCTAACTTTGTGTCTCTGCATCAGTGCATATATTATCTCTACCATAAAACTTGTGAGTTGTGAGGAGAATAATTACTATAGCACAAACTACACAGCGCTTTTTTCTTTTCTTTTCTTTCTTTTTTAGCTAAGTTACAAAGTGCTGAGTGTCACTTTGTAAAGTGCCTCTGGTCAACACTATAAATGCTTCTGTTTGAGCCGTCTGGATGTTCTGTTGTGTTTCAGGTCAGAATATTCACCTTCTCTGTCGGCCAGCACAACTACGACAAAGGACCCATCCAGTGGATGGCTTGTGCCAACAAAGGTATGGCGCAACACCACAGCTGAAACTATCAATCTAAAACAAACAAACACGTTTACAATCAAATGAATTCCCCCTGTAGCTATGGTCTACACACATATTGGAATAATCAGGGTTCTCAACTCAAGTCCTGAGCATTCGTCTTTGTTTCTATTGCTTCAGGTAGTCCTTTAAACCCACAGGGAGGGGTTTTGAACTTTTTTTCCCCCTGACTTCCTCAATGGTTGAAACTAGATGTCATCATTTATTCTTAAGTAGACAGCTAGAATGAAAACCAGCAGCAGTCAGTCCTCTGGAGTCTCCGAGGGTGATGT
The DNA here is from genome assembly GCF_963924005.1 of Protomyctophum bolini. Classification (NCBI taxonomy): domain Eukaryota; kingdom Metazoa; phylum Chordata; class Actinopteri; order Myctophiformes; family Myctophidae; genus Protomyctophum; species Protomyctophum bolini. Next base: position 31,646,905 of record NC_137865.1, read on the forward strand.
TAAGCTCCAGACTATATGCACATGATGACTCTCGCTTTGTTTGACTGTGTGTACTTTGGTCACTGTTGCGTACCACAGTGGTTCTCAACCATTTAACCCGACATACCACTTTTGTACTTTTGTCATTTGTGAATAACAATCTATTGACCCTTCCAGGTTTCTTCTACGAGATTCCCTCAATCGGAGCCATTCGAATAAACACGCAGGTGATTGGGATGCATGCAGGGCTCTATTCGATTATAGACTGAAGGTGTTAAGTATTATTATGAAAGTCTCCAGGAATCGTTCAGGTGTCAATGTCTTTGTATGTCTGTGGGATCCTGTGTGATTCAGGAGTACCTGGATGTGCTGGGAAGACCCATGGTCCTGGCGGACCAGCAGGCCAAACAGGTCCAGTGGACTAACGTCTACCTGGATGCTCTGGTATGTCATCACAGACAAAGCACTCAACCCCAGTAGTCGAGTCAAAGTATACCCAGCAAGCACGGTCAGGACCTGGACAAATTTGTGACGTCTCCATTGAGGCCAGATCAAGTCAAACCAAGACTAGTCACATCTGGCCCAGAATATCACCTGATTTCAACCAACATAAATTCTGCCCACTAAGACCGACTGCCCTGGATGAATCAGAGAGAGTCTGATCGAGGCCAGATCAACTTAAGTCATATCATAACTAGTCAGATCTGGCCCAGGATATTATTTCAACTGGTGAAGACGTCCTGGAAATGACGTAAATATCATCACCATATGGGCTGTGATCTGGCCTAGTCCTGAACGTCCGTCATCATGACGTCATATGGCTTGCTGGGTAGATAACCTACGCTTAGTCAAGGTTTTATCGATCAACTAGAAAGTGAAATTTGCCCTGTCAAATATGCACTTGAGTTAACGTACAGGAGTAAAAAGTATTCAAAAGTATGTTGTTGTCCGTCCCGCCCCCCTCCTCTCTCTCTCTCGCTCCTCCTCTCCCTCACATCAGGAACTGGGTTTGGTCATCACAGGAACTCTGCCTGTCTTCAACAAGACCAAGAGCAGAGATGACAAGAAGGGAGAGGTATTTCATTTAAGAAATATTATACCATGTAGCAGTTAAAGTCAGGTCAAGAGCATCATAAGAAAAGCATAGTAAAGTATGTTCTTAACTGTTTAAAAAACTCTCTCTCTCTCTCTCTCTCTCTCTCGCTCTCTCTCTCTCTCTCTCTCTCTCTCTCAGTACCAGAACCAGTTGATTCTGGGTGTAATGGGGATTGATGTGTCTTTGAATGACATAAAGAAACTCACACCACGCTTCACAGTGAGTGAACAGTGAACACACACATGCACGCGCCAGCGCGCACACACACACACACACACACACACACACACACACACACACACACACACACACACACGGTGCAGTCCTTGTTCTCTCCCCGTGGAGCTGTTCATGAGAGAGGGGATTGCATCACGTGTGGCATTCTGTTTTGATGTCTTCTTCACAGACCAAACAGTCCCAGTTGACTTGTGCACTGGTTGCAAACACCAAGGCCTTCTTCAATCCCACATCATGGGCTATACCGTGTTTTTGCTTTAAACAATTTAGTCACTTTAACCACACAAATGTAGATAATTGTTTATAGGATCAATATAAGTAAATTAATATAGCCTATGATTCCCCTGAACTTGAACTAATTGGTTTAGAAATCCATGTCGTACACCGCATCTCCAGTAGATAAAGACTCCAGTAGATAAAATAGGCGATCTTGTGTGATCGGCTATTTTCGCAAAATTTTGTCCAAAAGTGCCCTATGGGATTTCAGCCCCTGCATGTCTACACTCTCTGCATGTCCCTGTAGATGAGCTATTTTTGACTAAGAGATTTGGGCCAAAGTACAGAGACAACTCAGGTCCAGTTTACCAAGTCTAGAGACTTTACGTGGTTAGCAGCATATGTCAATCAATTAATCAAACTTTATTAAAGACACATGGTCCATAGTGACATAAAAGACATATACAAATACAAAGACAAAGAAAGGCGGACATGGTCCACATATGAGCTTTGTTTGAGCTGTTTGAACTTGGAAGATGTGTCATTGATTGATTCCACCAAATAAGGAACAAAGTGTGCTCCTTATCAGTTCAATAAGGGACACGTCTTTTAGTTTCCAAATAAGGGGCAATTCTGCATTTCCAGGAACGGTTGGCAACCCTAATACTGGGTGCCTTTGAAACAGAACCAGTTATTGCACATAATCTCAATTTCACAGCCCTCTTATCTCTCAGTATTTTTGTTTTATTCTGTCATTTATTTTCAATATGTTGTATTGATTTTTCCATTATACACGGACAGAACACATTAAACACAACACCACACAACTCAGCACAGTCGGAGAAAGGGAACAGGGGAAAACAATCAATACAGAATAAAAACTAAAATGAAAAAAGAAAACAAAAAGATACATCTGTTGAACATCCTACAATTCTGAGTCTGCTATCACCACATCAAAACAAAGATAACCACCACAGCCCGACCTTAGCGTCTCATGTGCTTTGTATAAAGGCTCTAGCGTCTAGATACATATATATATATATATATATATAAGGGCACATACATTCACAGTCATTTACATAGTGAAGAGTGAAGACAAGCTTTCCACATTTTGGTTAAATTAGCTGTGAAGTGATACCTGATCCAGTTCAAGCTCAGTTCCTAACTGGTGTGCATTTCATACAGTACAGGAACCCAATATTTTAGCAATTTGCTATCAGGACCAAAGGCTGTGGAAGGCTGCCATAATGTATTTATTTCACATTTAAGGTACAATGGGGATATGCATGGCAGGTTTAAATTTGGAGTGATCAGGTGATAAATGCACTGATATTTTGAGTCACAATGGCCTGGTTTGAGTACAGATTGTTATAATTTTTAATTGTTCAAAGTATCCTAACACATATCTTCTGAATCTCTATGCTGGATGTAACAGAGACTAAAATGAGCTGGAGGTAGCAGAGACTGAGGTTCTCTCAGGGAGTAACAAGGATGGATAGGATCAGGAATGAGTATCAGAGGATGTATTTTGGAGATACAGCCAGAGAGGCCAGACTGAGATTGTTTGGACACGTACAGAGGAGGTATAGTATATATCGGTAGAAGGATGTTGAGGTTGGAACTGCCAGGCAGGAGGCCTAGACAGAGGAAGACAAAATAGAAGATGTATGGATGTAGTGAAAGAGGACATGAAGTTAGTTGGTGTGAGAGAAGAGGAGGCAGAGGACAGGGTGAGATGGAGGCAGATGATTCGCTTTGGCAACCCCTGAAGGTAAGCCGAAAGGAAAAGAAGACTGCTGATTAATATATCTCCTGGGGAACAAAACAACCACTTATTGATATTGGCTACGTTACATAGGAGGTATTGTTTCTTAATATAATTTATCTTATCTGAAAGAAAAGAAGAAGGTCATTCCTTAGCACATCATATTTCTGTACTGTACTGTATCGGATCAAAGGACTCCATCCTCAGAAAGATCTACTTAGGAAGAGATACTGAACCCTTTGAATCCCATTGCTTGAAACCGGAATCTAAGACACTTGGTAAAAAACAAGATTAGTAATTATAACTGATGTAAAGCGGATAATAAGAAGTCGTCCTATGATATCTTGTACTGCCCTCCAGGCCGTGTTTTTCTGTGCTGTGTTGTTTTGTATTTCAACAGACTGTGAAGATGAATATCTTTCGGGACAATAATAATAATTATTATTATTTGGATGATGCAAATGAGGGAGAATGTTTAGACTTTAAACTCTCTGCCCAATCATGGAGGCAGTTCCAACGCTCCAGGTCCAGCTTGATTTGATCCAAATAATGGATTAAAATTGGCTTTGAACAGTGGATGGAACACCTGTTCTATTCAGTGAGTCACCTTAACAATATTTAGAGGTAAAATGTCATAGTTTTTCTCCTTTGTTCTTCTCCTGCTTCAGATTGGCCCTAATGGATACTACTTTGCCATCGATCCCAATGGCTACGTGCTGCTCCATCCCAATCTCCAGCCAAAGGTACAGTATATGACATGTGCAATCTCTCAATACAAACCTGGACGTCGGCCAAACGGGCACACATGCTATCTGCTCGGATGGGCAGGGTATATACCGTATTAGCATTCCATTTGATAAATAGCACGCAGGCTAGCAGATGGTGTGGTTGAATTTCAAACTTTTCCATGTGCTGTCACCTCATCAATCGTAGCATTGAGAGCTCATTCCCCAGTTAAAGAGTGTGATTTGAAATCATCAGCCGTCTCATGTCAGCCACTGGGTCGAGATAATGATGTAAATGCAGGCTTATGGCAGCGTGCTGGAATATATGTTTTAGAATGACGCAGGGGAAGAGAGGTTTACGTGGCATACAGTGGAGATAGTCTACAGATGCTTTCTAAAGTGAAAAATAAAAAAATCCACACTAGAACACAATTTCATGTGTGCAATTCCACATCGAAGCCACTACAGTGAGTGGTATTGCTAGGGCTTGAGGCAGTTTCATCAATAGCCATAAACAAATCTTTCCCACAGCTGGGAAACGGATCAGTACACAGTAAATCAGGCACTCATCTTGTGGACTTGTGCAATGTTGAATCTTTTACATGCATTTAGCTTCTTTTCAGTTTGATGGTTAATAGTATCGCAGCTGAAAATTGTCAGTGCTTTCCACAACATTGGTTTCCCATTTACTGACAACGGAACCGTGCTCGGCCGAGTTGCTTTCTTGTGAACATCATCGAGAGAATCTTGGTTTTCTCGCTTCTAGCTACAGGAACGCCTTGTTCATGTTCACAAGTCTAGACTAAATCTGACATCTGTTTTGCCATACGAGTTTTGCCTTTCATCTCGCATAACAATGGACTTGGTTTTGAGGCTTAAAAGTGAAACTTTTTTTTAAATGCTAATAGTAAAAGGCCCTCTATCCATTGACACATTTTTCAGCCAAAGTTCTCAACCTACAAGTATTATAAGATGTCAGGTTATGCACTACCTGAGCTATACCCACCCCGTTTAGCCATATCTTAACCTCTCAGAGACCATGACTGATAAACGTAACGACACGTCTAGCCATCGGCAGGCATTACAATGCGACCTGGGAGGAATTATCCATGACCCAGTATTGGGTCCTCCTGACCCATCCTCTCAGTACAAGGCCCGTCCCAGCTAGCTCAGCTGCCTCAGCAGCCCCAGGCAAAGCAAGCATGGCTCTGAGAGGCCGCAGAGTGGCCATGTGCTGCCCAGGCATGAGCAGCGTGTTTGGGGGTCATTGTGCTCCGAGGGGGCCTCTCCGGATCAGAGAGGCTGGTTCCCCCCCCAGAGACACATGTTCACATATCATCTCCTCCAGACACGGTGCCTCACATTCAAATCAACAAAGACACTCGCTCATGGATCCAATCTCTACGCCACTTAACCCTGAGCAATGCAACACATACGCTGTCGTGTGTGTAGGACGTGCATATGTATTAGCTTAAATGTATGTATGTGTAGATGTATTGTTATTTCACTGTGCCGTATGTGATGGGTCCGCACTGTGGTACATGTACATTTAGTACTGTACTTTTTGAGGTTTGAGGTTTTGAGGTGTTTTTTTTACTTATTATTTCAGATTTTCAATACTTTTACTTCTACTCCACTACAGCTCAGAGGCAAATATTGTACTTTTACTCCATTACAATTATTTGAAAACTTTTGTTACTAGTTACCACTTCAGCCCTATATTCTATTTGAAAAAAGCCGATCTAAAAGGTGTGAGCTTGTAGATCTGCTATTTTCAAAAAATAAATGAATGTAGCCTATACATTTAGAAAACTGGGTAAGGAGTACTTTTACTTTTGTTACTTTGAGTACATTCTGATGCCAATACATACGTACATTTTTAATAATGGACTTTTTTACTTGTAATATTTTCACATTACTTATGGTATTGATAGTTTTACTTAAGTACTTCTTCCATCACTGTGGGTGGGTGTGTGCTTTAGTGCATTTGCTGTGCACGCGCACACGTGTTTAAATGCATGTTTAATTGTGTGATAAAGCATGGCCATTTGTGTGGCATGCACTGCCAAAGAAACATTTCAAAGTGGCTCAGCTGGAGAGTTAACGTGTTTTGACAGTGGCGGTTGGTGGTCTCATGTGACTGTGACCATACTGAAACACTTCCTCACAAAGCCCTCACTGTACTGCTAAGCCATCACACTCAACTTGTCTCCGTAACTGTGCATCTTCTCCCATCATCGCACCACTAGAAAAGGACCCAAAATAGGAACCTCAGGGTCAAAGATAAGTACGCCGTCACCTTCCACGAGGTGAGACTGTAACGCGTAGACTTAGAGTCGTGCAGAAGCAGTGATTACTGTAGCTAGAGTTAGTCATTGTAGAAAATGACTTTGTTTTTGCCATTATTGTGTGTTGAGCTATATAATTCTCCTTAGTCATTGGCATAATTAGCAGTAGTGAAAGTATATAGGACTACATTTGGAAGAGTCAAGGCTGTATTGTGACACGCATTCTCCTAAGTTTGTTGTGTTTGTGTGTGTGTGTGTGTGTGTGCGTGCGTGCGTGCGGGCGTGCGTGTGTTTGTGTGTGTATACAAGACAAGGGTGGAACCTAGAGGGAGTGAGTGATGCTGATGATAACTCAATGCTTCCTGTCTGACTTGGTTCTGTCCCTCGCTCTATCTGGCTATGTCCACCCCGTCTGTCCGGACCCCCCCCCCCCCCCTTCTCTCTCACTCTCTCTGGGAAATTAAAGCCTGTGGGAGACAGGCTTCACCTGAAACGTGGGAGAGACAGGCTTAATTCAGCTGAAACACATCTCTGCCTTTACGGCAGAGTTAATGTTCTGCCGTTCTGCCTCCTCGTACGAATTCATCTAGGCGCCGCGTTGTCAAACAAATCTCGCGTCGTTTTCATATCTTCTGTCTTCTATTAGAATACTGAGCAGAGAGTGGGAGCAGAGGGTGTGCTTGGCAAGTGGTGCTATGAACCACATTCATCACGCGATCACACGCACGTGAATACACGTACGCACGCACACACACACACACACACACACACACACACACACACACACACACTTTATGAGTTATTTCCATAATGCTCTCACTATCCCAGGGAAATAGTTTTTTGTATATATTCTCAATTTTTTCATCAAGCCCTGGGCGATGTGCGCGAGGTTTCTCATACAGGCATGGGCTGTCAATCACTTTCTTGATTGGCCCAGTCAGATGTGGGAGGAGTGTGTGGATGCTGTGGCTGACCTCAGTCCTTTGAACATTTCTTGCTCCTCCTCAGCTGTCTCTGTGTTTGATTATGTTTGTACAGAAAGTATATTTCAAATTCCTCACACACCCAGCATGCACCCCTTCTGGAGTTTGGAGTTTTATTTCAATATCTCACCCCCGTGCCACCTTGCTACGCACGCACGCAATGATAGAAGAGATCACATCCATACCGGGGACACTACATTGGCCACATGCAATGATCGCTCATGTCCGGCCAGTCCATCAAAAACCCGGGTGAGCGAGTGTCCAGTTTTCCCACTGGGTTTCCTTTTGAACCCAAGGATGTATACGGGCTCTGATTCCTGTCATCATTATTCAGCATGCTCAAAAGATGGGAAATGCGCACGCACGCACACACACACACACACACACACACACACACACACACACACACACACACACACACACACATACACACACACACACACACACACACACTCTTTCCCCGTCTCATTTGATCTTTTCCTCGATGTTTTCATTCATTCCTCGTTCTCGTGTCTCTTATCCCCTCCTCTGTTGTGTGTGTTTGATGTGTCCAGTGCAGTGTACCTCTCTTCATCTTTGATTCTGTCTTTTCTCCTTTTTTCTTTTTTATGTCATCGTCTTCATCATCTTCCTTTGGTGCTCTGCTTTTTTCTCTCTCTCTTTCGCTGCATGGCCCGCATTGAACGTAAGCTGAACTCCACTCACTCATCCTACTCATTAGTTCTTCTGTAGGATGCTTTGTTCGTTCGGTGTGATTATTCATGCACTTACGTTAGATACCTCTGTCTTGCATGCATTTACCTCATAGAGATTTATACAGTATATATAAACTAGAGTGCAGACAGACAGCCCCGCCCCCACTATTCATTTCAATGGATGTTGCTCAGTGGCGATTGAAGGACCCGGAATAACGCTCTACTTGTTTTGTTTTTTTTATTTGACCACCAACATTTGGTTCGACACGGCCTTTACTGCATGTCTTCCCCCATCTCTCTCCCGTTTCCTGTCAGCCTACTGTCTGTCCCTTAAAAAAAACAATAAAAGGTGTAAGCCGCAAAAAAATATATAAAAAAAAAAAAAAAAACCCACTGCGGGGTGTACTCGCAAAAGAACGCCCGCCTGCAGTTTGAGCTTTGGCCAGTATAGAGTTTGGCGGCTTCACCGTTGGCCAGACAATCTGGGGCTTCATTCCCCTCCTACCTCCATCCTAAAACCTGAGTTATGCCTTCTACAAGCTCACAGCAAGCTTGGAGAAGCTCACCAGCTCAACCAGCGTGCAACTTAGTTTAAAACAGACACGTTCTACTTCTACATGTATGCTGTCAAATGGAGGCACGAGTCTTTCCCGTGAGATGAAATTAGAATTGGCTAGAACCAGATGGCTTACACTCTCTCTCTCACTCCCCTCCTTAGCAGCTCAACATATTCCGTCAGAGGTTTGTTGCTTGTGTACAAATGGAAGCAATAAATGTAAATGTGTGCTGCAGGACACATTAGTATCACGGTGTCATCCCGAGCTTTTTGTAATGGGAGTTTGTGAACTTTGCCTGTGAGGTCTGGTGAATAAAATGCTTAGCTCTATCCCCGAGGCCGGACTGGTATCACGTTCCATATACTGCTGTTTTATAGAGAAGCGCTATATTACTGCTACCATTTTATATCACCATAAACCCACTGAGACATATTGGGTTTTTAAGAGGGGGACATTAACAGGGTCGCGTGTCAGTTTGTATCAAATTTGATTCAGCTGGGGGCCATTATCATGGATCTGTTGTCAAAGGACCGCCATGTTGTACCTGCTAATCTCCTATATGTCCTCGAGTCGATCAGGTTCAAGTCAAGTTTACGAAAGTGTCTCTCATTGGCCCCAAGTTGGAACACGACAGGACTTTTTATGGCTCAAATAAGAGAAGTCCACTGCAAGTTAATTTAATGGAATTGTGCTAAGGAGGACATGGGGCAGTATTTCACTCAGTCCATGGCCCATCGCCCTGGTTAGGAGCCAACAATGAATAACAACAATTAAATGGTCTAGTGCGTTTTATAACTTTTTACTGTAACAACTCAGCAGGCTTCAGATGGGCCGATACAAAGGCGCTTTATGACTTCATAACATTAGCCTGTGGCTAAATGGATAAAAATGTACATAATCCAACCCGCGGTGGATTAAAATAATACTGGGCTGGTTTGTTCACACTGAAATCCCAAATGCACTTAAATTATTATTTAAAAAAATTCACAGTTTTGTTTATTCAAGATTTCAGGGTATACAGTAAATCAAATAATATATGACAATGTATGTGACACACCCATACGGAACATACCAAAGAGATAACATGTACATATAAATGGCGTGACCACTATATGCAAAATATTGTGGTAGCATAAAAGAAAAATAAATTGTATAGTCCTATGCTAACAGGGACACTGATAGTTACAAACCTCATAACCTGACAAGACAAACGTACGACAAGACAAGACAAGGATGCCTTGGCTTGAATACAGCAACACAATAAATGTAATGAAAAACAAAACGATAACAAACATTTGAACAACAGCACAACATCACAGATGCAAATAAATATAGTACTACATGAAAAAGGTGCAGTCACTATGTAGTGTGTCCTCAAGAACCACCCTAAATGTCTAGCTATTGAGGCCAATCGAACCAGTTCCAGAAAGTCCTGAACCTTAAAGGTTCCATTTGTAGTACTAAAGTTCTCAACGGGCCCAAAAATTAAGGCCCGGCCCTACCCTACCCTAACTGGTCGGCCCGAGTCTCGGCCTGACCCTAAGAATTACCATAATGTTAGGCCCGAAGCCCGATAAAGCCTGAAAAAAGAAAAGAAAAAAGAAACGCCACTAAATGGCCAGCGAAGCGGCGCGCGCTGTGGATCAGTGTGTGTCTGTGACTCTCTGTGAGAGTGAGAACGGAGTTCAATGAACTTATCCGAAATAAAGGATTTATGTAACTCACATTAGACTGTTAATGTTCCATTTCCATCATTCTAATGGATTCCATTTCCAGTGGTGGTGAGTAGTCTAAACATGAGCTCCAGCTCAAACGAGGCGCGCCGCATGCAGATGGAAGGCGGTTATAATACTAAGCTTTTTGGAAATCAAATAGCCTGTAGTAGACTGCAGTGGACTGTAACATTGCGTGGTCAACTCATCACACACTTAAGTGTAGCGTTTACAGATATCATTTATATGAATCGGTTGGTGACGGTGATTAATGATTAGGTTATTCATCGCAGCCAGCTGGGTTTAATGAGATAGCTCAGTGCAACATGACGAAAACCTGACGCTTCAGCTATCGTGTGGTAATCCGATTGATCTTATAAAACATTTAAGCATATGGCAAGTTAACTGGTTAGAATCTCATTTGGTGTGCACTGCAGACCAGAGGTTGTTTATACCTCTGTTGTTTATACCTCTCTGCCGTGCTGCCTGCGTGCAGTAATGCCAGCCAGTGCGCTGCCACCCGCCTCCACTCGTCCTCCTGTCACTTCTTCATAGGCTAATAAATACATGTATTGTAGGCTATAGCCTACACATTACACAAATAACAGCTATTTTTATTTTAATAACATTCTTAGAAGAAAGGGGGGAAAAAAGAAAAAATCACGGATAATCACTGAGCCTGAGGCTCGGCCCGGCCCGACTAATTAGCATAATTTTTGGGCCTGGCCCGGCCCGGCCCGAAAATGTCCGGTCGGTACCGGTCGGGCCAGGTCGGGTTCGGGCTCGGGGTTTGTACGCTCTCAGGGGGTCCTTGAAAACTTTAAAGATGGAGTGCCGTGATGTTTTTTGAGTAGTGCAACCACTCCCTTACGAATCTATGTGTGTGGGTGGGTGGGTGGGTGGGTGAGTGGCTGGCTGGCTGGGTGGCTGGGTGCGTCTGAGCACGAAAACAGCATTGTTGTTTTTTACCACCTGTGCGCAACCTAACACACACACACACACACAAACACACATTAGTATATTATGGTGATTTCAGGTGTGCCAGTACAGTACAGTACAGTACAGTAGAGGGACCCCCACACAGTAACTCTGTCATTTCTCAACGCTCGCCGGAATCGGGCCGGCACCCTGGGTGAGTTCCTGTGGGTCTGGAACACCCCTTGGTGTGGTTGTTATGTGCAATGACGTCTTCCCTTTGTATTCCTTCCTGGAGGCTGAAACCTTGACAGTCAAACCTGCCAATGAAATCAGTGATATAGAGACATCACAATATAATGACATTCCCTAACCCTTCCCCCCTTTTCATACAATAACAGCTGTGTGTGCGGCTTCAGTTCAGGTGGATCACCACCACCCACCAGGCAAACCAGGCATGGTGGGCGTGTCATGCCGTGTCCACATAAAATTTTCATTTTAACAAATACTGTACACTTTTTTGAAAAAAAATATTCTTCCTTATATAATAATAGTACCTGATGATAATGTTTTAGGGTGGAAAAATCACAGCACTCAATCTTTAAAGTTTGAGAACCACTGGTGTGTAGAGTACGTCACATTTAGGAAAAACAAGTAGCACAAAAGTGACATATAGTTTGTAGTGTAGTTGAAAATGTGTCATTGTGTGCCTGTCCACAGTGCTGCAGTGTCCAGTCATGTCTCATATATTATATGACCATTTCCTCAGAACCCTAAATTCCAGGAGCCTGTAACCCTGGACTTCCTGGATGCTGAGCTAGAGAATGACATCAAAGTGGAGGTACAGCATGAATGCACGCACGCACGCGCGCACACACACACACACACACACACACACACACACACACACACACACACACACCCCCTAAGCATAACTTTAACTGCATACCTATCCTTAACCCATAACTCTAAATCCTTGACCTCACCCTAAAATAACCCCTTGAAAAGGTAGGGCCAGTGAAATGACGTTGCTTTACAGGATTTCAGCTAGCGTTCATCTATCTGTCCTCGCAAGTATACTGTACAAGCGTGGTGCGTGCACGCACAGTCGCACGCACGCACACACGCACGCAAGCACATACTCTCTCTCACACACACGCACACACACACACACACACACACACACACACACACACACACACACACACACACAGTCACAGACCCATGTGGCAGATGTCTCCGCTCCTCATAAAACTATCATGATCAGTCTCCTGGTGTGATTTACGCACTGTCTGTAATAGTTTTAAGACTATAAGAGTAGAACGAGAATGAAATGCTCTCTCTCCCTCTCTCTATCTTTCTCTCTCTCTCTCTCCCTCCCTCTCCCTCTCTCTCTCTCTCTCTCTCCCTCCCTCTCCCTCTCTCTCTCCCTATCTCTCCCTCTCTCTCTATGTAGATCAGGAGAACCATGATAGATGGGGAGATAGGTGAGCAGACCATTGAGACGCTGGTGAAGACGCAGGATGAGGTAAGAGCGTATAAATACAGTGGTAACTAACTGATGTAGCCCACAAAGTACCAACCACTTTTATTTTGTTATGGTCCTTTTTATGGCATTAGCCTTTAGAAGTCCCGCCATCAGGCAAACATTCTGCATTAGTCATGCTGTGGCTGCACCACGACGGCATGGGCTTTGTGACTCTCAACTGTTTATAAAAAGTAAGATTATTATCGAAAATACAAAACTTGTGTTTGTCCAACAACTGGTTGCCAGATCTTCCCCATTGTATCTTCAGATATAAACAGCTACAATTTGAAAATGTAAAAAAAAAGAATTGAGGTACGGTGCAGCCCCGGGCGTGGTTGGCACAGCAACACAGCATGTTGGCAGTGTGTTGTTACATTCAGTCAAGACCACCTACAGTCTCTGGTCTGCAAGTCCCCTTGGAGTGATACCAGTCTAAGTTAACGGTCTCTTGATTAGTATACATGAACGAATATATAATAATAGTTTAATTAAATGATATCATGAGCCCTGATGAAGAAGTAATATATTAATTAAAAACAATCATTGAATCGAAACAAGACCGCAGGGACTTTTCTTTGGTGTTGTCCCTTTTGGAATGAGCGTTTGACTGTACTCTGTTGCGGTTTTTTACATTTATGTTCAATAAAGTATTCAATCAATCTCTCTGTATCCCAACGACAGAGGTATATAGACAGAGGTGTGAGAACCTACACTTGGGCACCGGTCAATGGGACAGACTACAGGTAAGGAGACTAAATCGATTGCCAGCTATAGAACTTTCCCGTATTATCGCATTTACAGTATATCGTTTGTAAAGTTCTTAGATATACAGTATATATATTTTTTTGTGCAGATAAAGAGTTGTGTGTTTGGTGGAGGACACGTTTAGGCCAACAGGGGTCAGTCTCTAGTTTCTATCACACTGTGCTGTGGAATGACTTCAGCGTCTCCCTGGCCAGTGGCAGTACTGGTGGAAAAAGTACTCACATGTTTTACTTAAGTAAAAGTTGAAATACCGCAATGTAAAAGTCCGGTATTCAAAATGTAGTAGGCTATTGGTGTCAAAATGTACCAAAAGTACTCATTATGCAGAATGTCCCATTTCACAAGTTCAAAATGTATAAAGATCTTTAGAAAATAACAAGCTCACAATGTGTCGCTTGTGCTTGTGATTGTGAGCTTGTAGATCGGCTATTTTCAAAAGGCCAAAATATAGGACTGAAGTGGGTAATGTATGTTTTGTAATTAAATCAAAATCTACAAACTAGTAACTAAAGTTTTCAAATAAATGTAGTGGAGTAAAAGTACAATATTTGCCTCTGAGATGTAATGGAGTAGAAGTAAAAGTACTGGCTACTTAAAGGTGTAGTGAAATGAAAGATACGTTTTTCGCACTTTTAGACCATATCCGTGGTCATCCTATATGGGCATACCAACAATGGATGCCAAAAAATGGGACATTTTTCATTTGTGTGTATTTTTATATCAAACGTCCATAAAATTTAAATTGAATTACTAACGAAAATGTACTGTGTGATGACGTGTAGAGGTACACATCAATAAAAGCCAATACAAATGAAGCTCACCCATTTTATTCCCATTGCGGCATCGTCCTACAAACACAGCTGGTCTTGATTACAGAACTACTCAGTTTTTAATCTCATTCAAGATGACATCCAGACTTTGCACGTCTTAATCATCACGCTAAAATATGTATTGTGTATAAAATGTTAATAATCCCATGGCTTTGCTACACGTCTCTCTGTCACTTTGTTTACAAATGACACTGCATGAGACAGACTTTTACGTCCCATAGCTCTGATTGGTTTAGAAACTAAGATTCTGCCGTTTGAGGCTGAAACTTCAAAATAAAATGCCCAAATTAACCATTTCACCACATCTTTAAGTAAATGTACTTAGTTACTTTCCACCACTGCTGGGTATGAGAGCATTTTCTGTGTCTTCAGTGAACACGTAATGCAATTTGAATTGTCTTATGATGAGTCTTTCAAGTTTTAAAAATATTTATTTCTCCCAAATATGGGTGTATCCACAGTTTATATAATTTTTGGACAGAATTAATTAAATTCTATTGGATTACCCAATTTCTTGATTAGACCTTAAAATGATGCAGGGATAGAATTAAAGATTATTGCTATAAAATGTAGTTTTCACTTTGGGGGACGCTTCCAAACATCCTTCATTCCCATGAGTTTAACTCACTAAAACACAGAGTCACTAAAAATTGTGACTGTTGTTTTGTTTTGCTTTTCTCTTCTTGCCAGTCTAGCCCTTGTTCTGCCTAAATACAGCGAACACTTCATTCAAGCTAAACTGGGGGATGACATGAAGCAAGCTTTGTGTGAGTACAGAGTTTATGAGTTACCATCAGTCCAGTATCAGTATCAGTATGATAGAAAACATGGCAAGCATCCATGTTTTATTATTTTGTCATGGTACATGGTGCATTACAACTATTCCTATATCCCAGTGGTTTTCAACCAGTGGTCCGGGGACCACCAGTGGTCCTTGAGGGTGTTCCAGGTGGTCCCCAACTAAATGATAGAGAGTTTGTAACCAAATGGACCCTTATAGATCTTTAACTCTTGAGAGCATAAAATGAAACCAAACTACTCAACTTGGTTTAATGTTATGCTCTCAAGAGTTACATTATTGTTAAACATCTGCATTACTCAATTTACAAGAAGTATACACAATTAAACAATGTAGAAGAATTGTTATTTCGATCAACGACCACAAAATATTCTTTAGTTTTGGGGTTGAGAGGCTAAATCTCATCAAATGCTGGTCCGTGGGTCAAATGCTGGTCCGTGGATCAAATGCTGGTCCGTGGGTCAAATGCAGAATAAATAATGCGCCTTGAAATGAAAACGGTTGAAAACCACTGCTCTATCTCATAGTAGAATTGCACTAGGTGACGCACTTCCAAGGATATGACCTAAGACTACAGGTCATAAGTATCCTTGGAAGTGCTACAGTTGTTTTGACGCATTGGCGTCGTGCGTCTAAAGTAGCCGATCTAGCGGAGCTCACAACAAAGTCCTCGGTGAGGCCTCTTCATTTCAGTGGATCTCTCCTTTGTAGTCCACAGCACTGGTCAGTTGCCAGTCCCCCCCTCACACACACACACACACACACACACACACACACACACACACACACGCGCACACACACTGTACACATACTTCCCCTCTGCCACTACACCAGGCAGGCCTTTTGATCTTGCCTGTTCCTTGGTCTCTCTCATCTCTAGTTCTCTTCTCTCTTCTTTTGGCACGGCCCTTCTTGGCTGGAAATAAGACAAAGTCTCCTTTACCCACCCGCCACTACCAGCCGCCCCTTCGTCGCCGCCACCACACACACACACACACACACACACACACACACACACACACACGCACACACGCACACACACGCACACACGCACACACTCTCTCACACACACACACACACACACACACACACACGCGCGCACACACACACGCACACACATCTCCTCCTTGGTAGTCCATCGTTGTCGAAGATGACTCAGCTTCCTTGTGCTGTGGGTTTGGTAGTGGTTGCTGGTAACGATGCCACCTTATTAAGCCCGATTCTGGCACCACATATCATGCCACAGAGTAGACATGTGAGGCTTGGATCAGGGGGCTGAGGTGGGTACTGGAACAGCACGGAGGTGTCTTTGCTGGCGCCGTGCCACCCTTTGCTGCATGTGTTTCTCCTCAAGATGTGTGACCCCTTCCTAGCATAAGGAACGCCAGAGTGGACGATTTGCTGCGGCTGACTCCAGATCATTGGGTTTGATGTTATGTACACCTCTTCAGCGTCTGTTTCAACTGGTCTTCATATCGGACCACCAGGCTTCCTGTTGGCTGACAATATCTGTCCATAAAACACCTGACGAGGCAAGCGGCAGCCGGGCGTCCGGTTGACGTGGCCCACCTCCCGGAGTTGCCTCTGTGCATGCTAACGTTGCCTCGATGCTGATGGAATCAGTGCGTTGGAGAATGTCAGTGTGTGGGACACGGTCCTGCATCTGATGTTAAGTGCATCAAGGCACCTGATGTGACGTCGATAGACGGTCCACGCTTCTGACCCATATAGCAGTGTAGACACGCACACTGCCCTGTAGACTGCAACTTCCCTTAGTGTTCTTAGACACACACACACACACACCACCTTCTCCTACGTTACCCTCCCCATCTTTGTAGGACCCCACCCTTTCCTCTATGATTCCATGGACCAACTCTGACCACTTCCCTCTCTCGCACTTCAACTATTCTGTCCCGAGCCCAGAGATGGGTATAGCTTATTAGTATACAACTCCCTGGATGTGTTCTCTCTCTCTCTCTCTCTCTCTCTCTCTCTCTCTCTCATTTCATTCACACTGTATTGTTACTTCTGACTTGATCTTGATGTGTATCATTATTCTCCTCTCTGTCTGTGTTTGGAATCTCACAGCGTCTTCTTGGGGCAAGTACTCTCTTCTCTATTTCTCCTGTGTTGGTTCTTCTCTGGTCTAGTCTGTCTTTATGTTTGTTTGCATGGATACTGGATGGATGGATGGATCATGGATGGATGGACAGTCAGATGACTTTAGTTATTTCAAATCACCTGTAAGAGCGATAATCACATAGATAATCACAGCATCATCACCCAGGGCTTGAACTCACCACCTTTAGAAGAGCTCAAGGGCAGGTAACCAACTTACGTGACTGTACGGACATTTCAAAATAAGTTCCATGTTGTCTGCACATGCATTGATTTAAAGTCATGATTACGCCTGTATACGCCGAGGTTCAAGCAGGGGACCTTCTGACTCACATATTGTTGCTGTCGGGAGGAAACCACCTAACTCTACTTTGGAGGTTTTTCTTTTTCTTTTGCATAAATCAGTGGTATTGAACACCCTTTGCATCTGTGTGTTGGTTAAAACAATATTAAACCAATGAAAAGTTTTTAAAAGCGCTTCGGACAAAACCTCTTAACTCCATTGGACCCTCAAAATGTCTGCGAAAGCAGCTAACTCCACCACCTCTCCTTTTCCTCCTTCTCCTACAACTTTTTTTGTTTCTGGGTGTATTCGCACATGTAATACCTCCATCCTGACTAATTCAGGTGTGTGGAATTAGTTTCTGATAGTATTTTAACCATTTTGGTCTTATTTATTATAACATGGGTTATAGCCCATGTTTTTTGAAATTTTGGAAAAAAAAGTTAGCCTCGTTTTTCATCATTTTGGACCGTGGGCTATAGCCCATATCGTACGGCATAATATGGCACGCCGTTTTTCATCATTTTTGAGGATTTGGAAAAAATGAAAAAAACGATGGGTTATATCCCATGTTTTTTTAAATTTTGGAAAAAAAAGTTAGCCTCGTTTCTCATCATTTTGGACCGTGGGCTATAGCCCATATCGTACGGCATACTATGGCACGCCGTTTTTCATAATTTTTGAGGATTTGAAAAAAATGACAAAATGACAAAAACGATGGGTTATAGCCCATGTTTTTTGAAATTTTGAAAAAAAATCCGCAATTTCTGCAATTTCCTCAATTTCCGCAATTTCCAATTTCCGCAATTTCCGCAATTTCCAAATTCCGCAATTTCCGCAATTTCCAATTTCCGCAATTTCCGCAATTTCCAATTTCCGCAAAACTCCGCAATTTGCTAATGTTTCTCATCCTCCGCAACACCGTAATTTGCTAATGTTTCTCATCCTCCGCAACACTCAATTTTTCCGGTAAATACAACACATTGAGCAGGGCACTGCAGGGAGTTGAACCCCGTTCCGGTAAACCAGAAGTACGACACCAGTGCCTTAGCTTTTGTGTATTCAACTATTTGGGTAACATGTGAGCTTTATCCTCTAATTCATGGGCCTGGATTTTTTTTTTCAAAATTTCAAAAAACATGGGCTATAACCCATCGTTTTTTTATTTTTTTTCAAATCCTCAAAAATGATGAAAAATGGCACGCTTATAGTATGCCGTCTGAGATGGGCTATATATAGCCCATGATCAAAAATGAAAATGAAAAACGAGGATTTGAAAAAAAGACGAAAATCACTCGAGACAATGGTCATGGACATGGTCTCGGAGTGATTTTCTCGGAGTGATTTTTTTTTTAAATCCTCAAAAATGATGAAAAACGGCATGCTATAGTATGGGGACCAAACATGCAGCTATGGCTTCTGACCCAGTACACTATTTAACTAACTTTGGAGAGTCAGACACCTTGACAGAACAAGATGCAGCATTGGCAGAGAAGTACTTTGTGCGTGTCTGGGCTGGGGCCAGGTCAAGTACAACTGCTGAGACATTTGATGACCTCAGGGTGGAAAGCTATACCAGTGCCAGTGCTGGAATTGATGCTCTCCCTCCCACAAGTAGTGTGATCAGAGGTCACATCCAACAAGGTGCTTTCTGGTGCATAGGGCTTGCCACCTGCTTGAGACAGCAAAGGAACCCAAGCACTTTGGTACACTCCTGCCATCAAAATGTCTGAAACCCTTACCACCCAGTTTGCCACAGTATGCAAGTGTGCAGGGAAGTGACACTCGACGATGTGGCTGCTGTGCTGATGGAGTTCCATGCATAATATTTTGCCATGGAAAACCCCTTTAAACCCCTTTTTTACTTATGTAAAAAGTAAAAACCCATCACACAAACTTGCATGCACAGAATGGTGCACTGTGTGAAATTCTTATTTTATTTTGTTTTGATTTTATGGGGGACAGGTGCTATATTGTCTTAAAACAAATAATTGTGGAAAAAATACAATAAAAGTGACAGTAATGACAACAATCGGAATTTAATTATTGAATTAAAATTTTGTATTGATATCTCAATGACAAGATGATCCTTAATGGTCAAAATAGTATCAGAAATGAATTGCAAATGTCACAATTAGTTGCATTAGACTTATTGCACCTGTTCTTACTCACTAACAATGGCCAGGTTATGACCACGGTCTTCAGAATGGCAAAATTACCTTGACCATGACCTTTCTGATAGTATTTTAACCATTTTTGGTGTTATTGACCTTGAAACGAATTAGTCAGGATATTACATGTGCGAATACACCCAGAAACAAAAAGGTTGTATTTTCATCATAGCCGATGCTGGCCATATTTGATATGGCCATTGCGCCATTCGTGGCACTATGGCGGACGAGCACCTCGTTGATTGTTCATGTCTAGGGACCCATTGAATCAGTTCAAGTGACCAAATTGTGAGAAGGTCTACAGGCAGGTACAGGACTACATGCATACATGGATAGATGGAGCGATGGATGGAATGGTGCCCAATTGGCTATGAGACCAAAATGCCTGTAGGTCCACGTACTGTATAGTGCAAATGCTTAATGATGACTTTCAGAGATTGACAGCTGGAGCGGTGCTTGGAGGGAGGGCCGTAATTAGATGAGAGTGCCAGGATACATCGCACAGCCATCTGGCTTTAGTGGGCTTTTTATACCTTTTGATGCGTCGCTATGGAGCATAAACGGCTGATGGAGCATTTATCCAGGCAGATGAGATTTTCGACGGACCGTCTTTGCCTCTCCACCGTCGCCTTTCTGTCATAAAGTGTCTGTCAGCGTGCCATAACGGCCGTCAGAACATTTACAGGACTGTTAAAAAGAGACGCTCACTAGTCTGTCTCCTCTTCTAGACCGATGGTTCCCAAACAATGGGTTGGGACCCTTATATATATTATATGTATGATATTGTTCAGAAAAAGTGCTTGTATTAAGGGCTTGTGTGTTTGCAATAAAAGGTGCATTTATAGTGCCTTCATCCAAGGTGCTTTACATAGATAGTGCGTTTCATTCACCCATTCACACACACACATTCATACACCGATGGTGGAGGGAAAACATGCAAGGCACCGTGACCAACCTGCACATCGGGAGCAATTAGGGGTTCAGTGTCTTGCTCAAGGACAATTCGACACTAACTCTGGGGGAGCCTGGGAGTGAACTGGGCCATTCGGCTGCTCTACCGGCCACTGACCCACTGCCCGCCCGTATGTACCTCGACGGCGACGGCCCACGGGGGCCAGAGTACCTGAGCGCTGGTTGTGATGGGCCGTAACTACCAGGGCAGAGTTTTTGTCCGAGTCCTGCCCTGCATGCCTCCCATGTTTAACAACAAATTGTACTGCTACAAAATACTGCTTCTAGACTTTTAACCATGCAAAACTGAAAGAATAAGGTCGCGAATACAAGCGGCTGAAATGAGTTTTCTCCGACGGGTGGCTGGCATCTCCCTTAGAGATGGGGTGAGAAGTTCAGTCACGCGGGAGAGACTCGGAGTTGAGCCGCTGCTCCTTCGCCTGGAAATGAGCCAGCTTAGGTGGTTCGGGCATCTGGTTAGGATGCCTCACGGGCGTCTCCCTAGGGAGGTCCTCGAGGCACGTCCCACTGGGAGGAGACCCCGGGGCAGACCCTGTTCACTCTGCTTTGGTGTGTGCTCTAAGTTCATTAGTTATAGAGTGCATACTTCTGCCAACACGCAATGCAATTGATGATGCTGTATGCAATTTCACCTTAGACCTGAATGATTATGTCGCCTTGCCCTTGAGTGTCCTTTGACGTTTTTGGAACAGTGGTCTCGCCAAGACAGTGTTCTTGTGTTATTTTGTTCAAAGACAAACAAACAGAAATTGGACGATATGATGTAATTTGATGGCACAGTGTCAACAAGTAATAGACAGTCAGCAAAGCATTACACAATGTATCTTGTAATTTTGTACAAGGAATCCAACGAATCAAACCTCACCTTATACCATATACGGTAAATCTCGTCATTCCTGATAAACAAATAGATGGGGCAAAAACATAACCCCATAAAAACAGTGAGAGCAGTTCAGTGTGTGGGCACGTATAGCTGCAGTGGACTTTGAAGCCGAGAAGTAAGAGGGCCCTCCTATACCCACTTGCTGCTGTATAATCTGGCTAAAAACATCTAGCTAGCCAATGTTGTAATGGCTAATGCTATTTCTTTCCATAAGGATAAGAAACTGAGGACATACTGTATTATGACTGATTCACTGACTTGAATAATCTCCATCTGCCTGTGTGAGAGAGATCATTGAGGAAGGAGGGTGGTAGGAAGAGGATATCGTTGCTGTTGAGCACAATCCTTGTATGTCCACATTTGTCCCCGTAAATGTATGTCCTACTTCATCATCACACAAGAGTGTCACGCAGAAGTATCAAAAATAGCTCATCTACAAGCTCACCGCAGCCTTTTGCAGATATCTGCTACTAAAAATTAATTATTGTCTGTTGGTTTTAAATATTGAACCAATGAAACATTATTATCAAGAGCTTGTGACTAAATGACTTGAAAGGATCCACTTGAACACAGGCTCTTTTATCCCCATTTGCCAAAAAGTAACGATTTTAGACATACAACGTTTCAGTGAAGATCTACTATATGTATGGTGGAGAGAGGGAGCTGGACAGATCTACTATATGTATGGTGGAGAGAGGGAGCTGGACAGGGAGCCACCCGGCCAGGTCTTTAGACTAGCGAGAGAGAGAGAGAAAGAGAGAGAGAATGACAATGAATATATAGCCTGTAATGTTTTATGTGAAGTACATTGTTTCAATCCTGTGCGAGATTGTTGGGACCCTGCCGACACTCGGCCAATATGGGATGATGATGATTTTAACAGACAGCGCCGAAGCAGCACAGGCGCTGTGTGTGTTTTAATAATGTCGATGTTTAAGATGTCTTCGTTTTGAGAGACACTTTCACAAGTGTAGCAAGTGCAGAAATCTAAGCAATTGAATAAATGGGAGTAAAAACCACAGCCGAGGCAAGCGAAGCACGGGATGCCAAAGACACTTAAAGTCATTGTGAGTCATTTTTGGACTGTCCCGGACATCCACGCTTGTGTCCTCTTTCCTGTTGTTTATTTCCACAGTAGAGATATTTGTTTTATGCTGTGGCTCTGTAGGAGGCTAGGTGTCAATGGAAGGGTCTGTCTGTCTGTCTGCTAACTATCTTGTGCACATTGCACAAGACACTTCATCATAGACGTTACTTCTTAGAACCACAAGTTCTTACCATAGCATCTCCCTCGTTTTCTTTTTCAGTGTTTTGTATTGTGTTGTACTGTTGTGGTGTATAGGTGTAGTTTGTGTTCATAATAATCAACTCTGATTATAAATTTGCATCTTGTAACCAAATGTTTTTTTATTTAATTTTTTTCCTCCTCCCGTCTGTCACATGTTCTCTTTATCTCTCTCTCTCTCTCTCTCTCTCTCTCTCTCTGTCTCTCACACACACACTCTGGGGTCACTGCAGAGCAAGAAGGTAAGTCGTATTCCCTCGTGTTCTCCTACTGTAGCTCTGTCTGCACTCTATACCTTTACCCAGCACCTCATATCTGTCCATAGGTCTGTGTGTCTCTATACCTTTACCCAGCACCTCATATCTGTCCATAGGTCTGTGTGTGATTTGTGAGTGTGGCATGTGGGTGCATAGTGCATACATGAGCGCACATACACAAAATCATATTGTATGCTACTGTGTGTGTCTAACTACCGTGTGCCTAAGGCCCTGTGTCCACTGGGCTTTTTTTTTCACGGTTGAAAACGCCAAAGCACTCACCACCTAAAAGCGCTTCCAGTTGCTTTTGGCAAGGCAGGGAAGCGCCCAGTGTTGGCAAGTAACTTAACTAATATACTACTTTCAGTAATATTACTTTTTCCAGTAATATGTAACTTAACTAGTTACTTTCACATTTGAGTAATAATATTACATTTACTTTTTTCCAAAAGTAATATTACTATTTTCACGAGCCTTGGTGGAACTGTGGGTTTGAGTGTTTATTTATAATGGTAGACTGGATAGGGGTCAAGTTGCTTTGCAGACTGCTGATCCGCTCTAGATCTAGACTCTAGAGCGGATACGGAAACGATGCACACTCGTCGGTACATATGTGAGATGTATCGGATGCAGAAGGGCTGGCCTTAAACCGCCCGGAACACGGAACAACAACCTAAACTAGTGTGTGTAACTCGTTAGACTGCACTGTTAGAGAGAACAGACGTAAACGAACTAAGCATGGAGGAGGTGGAGGAGACAGAGACCCCGGCACACCAAAGCGTTATAACATTCAATACTTGGAAGTATTCGCATTATTTTGAGTATGTCCGCGATCGAGACGAGATGATCATTATTGTCCGCTGCAAGTTGTGCATAGGGAAGAAGCTATATTCCACGTCAAAAGAATCTACTTAAAATATCAAGAAACACTTGGAAAATAAACAGAATAGGGGAGGGGGGACTGCTAATGTTGAAAATGCAAAGTTAGACTTTTGGGGACAAAATATGCAATTACTGGAGCCTGTATTTCTTAAAATGCATGCGTTTAAATAGAAAGTGTTAACATTGCCAAGATTGATTCAAGGAAGCATGCTTCGAGTAATTCTTCTCTTATCAAACTGGTATTGAGCTAACAATTTGGCAATGTTCACACTTTTCTTTTGTAATGTATTTCATAAGAAATACAGAACAAGATAGTTTATGATCTGCCAATTAAGTTACAGTATGGTGAATGACCAGCCATACACATACTGTATGTGTACATTACAACAAAATGTGTGAACATTGCCAAATTGCTTCAAGGAAGCAAAGAAAATAAGAAAAGAATTATCCCGAAAAACATGCGTCCTCCTATGTGACATACAACCATTGACATGACGGACATATATCAACTCAGCCAGCCCTGCTGGACTGAAGCAATGATGTGAATGAATCACACAAACCTAGTAATGATGACACGCAAGTGAAAGCTATCTAGCCGGTCTGTGAGCCTGTGTGACTGTGAGTGCAGGGTCTGGGTCTAGTGGAACATGGGTTCCCAAAGTGGGGTCCGGGGACCCCTAGCGGTACTTGAGGTTGAGGGAGTTCCAGGCGGTACCTAGCTCAATTTGAGATAGTTAGGAACCGAATGGACCCTTATGGGGTCTGACACGGTCTAACGGGTCCATTTGTACACTCTCAGAGTTAAATTTACAGTGGTTTTACAATATGAATTTGGGTACCAGAGATGGAAATGCCATTACATCGGGGATCCGTAGCGTAATGCGTGTGAAACTGGGGGTCCATGAAATTAATATGTTTCGGAATCAGTGCTAAAATTCTCCCTTTATCGGAGTCACTGGCATACGTTTTCAAATGGGGGTTCTGTGGCTTAATAAATGTTGATTTGGTGGTCCTTGACACGAAAACACGTTTGGGAACCACTGCTGTGGAGACGTGCGCCTGCAGTGGAGCCGTGCACGTATGTCTGCTCCACGTATGTCTGTTTGGTACTAGGTCAGGGGTGAAATTATTAAAACACCCAAGGGCCAACTATACATTACCAAGCGAGCTCCAAGGATGTTTGAACGCGGGCTGGTTATAAAATAAGTAAATATATAAGTTTGCGCATCCTGGCACTTTTTTCACTATTTCAGGAATAAATAGCCTTGCACATGTTACCATACAGATACAGGCATACACATTGGCCTCGGTTACATTCACAAAATGATGAGTAGGCTGTATTCACTGTACGGCTCTGGGTTTGGAGTTCCAGCTGTGTGACACTGTTCCACCACTTTTGCTTTGGCAATGTAAACTAAGTGATTGCAGAAATGTGCCGTCGCTTTGAAATGACAGCGTAGTACATTCCGATTCTAGAGGCAAATCCTCTCCTCGCTGGGGCGGAGCTAAGGAGCGAGTGGAGGACGCGAGGGGAGTGAGAAAGTTGCGGTATTGGAATTTGACAAAAGTTTAGCATTTTCAGTTGAGTGCTATAGGGCCACCCATTGGCCAATAGTTGTGGGCTTTGCGTCCTCACTGTTTGGCATTGCCCTCTAGATGTTGTCCCGATCAGAAATCAGGGACAATCGTCATTTTCAAATGATTGGAATCAGGAGCCAAAAAATTATATATATATATATATATATATATATATACACACACACACACACACACACACACACACACACACACACGTGACCAGACTGAGAGACTGCCATCGCACAAATTCCAGCTTTTCACCAGAAGAGGAAAACTTCTTCAAAATGAGTCAATAGCACAGGCAAACTCTTCACATACTATAGAGCATGTCTGAAATAAGTGTCAGACCTGAAATCGATGTAAATATGAAATAAATGCTTAAACATGTAGCTACATGTAATGCTAGAGACCACAGAAGTGATCCTTTCAAGCCCCTTTTCTCAACTCTGTTTTCTGTAAGACATTACTCTATAAGCCACATCTACAAAACTGGTGGGCCAAACTGAACAACCAATACATCAATTTGAAGCCATGATTCCCTGATTTCATATGACATGAAAAAGCAAAAATTCAAAACATTCCAATGAGAGTCTCAATCAAATTTGGTCAGATTGTTTCGCGAAAAACCTGATAGAACGGTTCAGCCAGAACTGCCATTTTTTTTTAATCACCGTAAATTAAGTACATAAATCACATAGCCCATAGTGGCATGTGATGTAGAGTGGCATTGTACACAATTGTTGTGAAACGATACACGGTGCGAATGACAACCTACGTTATGGTAGCATGTAGCCCACTTACACAAGCAGCAGGAATCAAAAGGTTCATTACTAACCTTCACTAAACAGCACCCAGCAGTGGCAACAGCAGAGTTTGTACCTTCAATACCGACGTCGCCTTGTCAGCTTCACGTTCTGAAATGAGAGGGAAAAAAAACAACGTTTAGTTGTCGGTCCCCCAATTTTTCTTTCTGTTCTATTTCTTCATGAAATTACTGAAAAAAATCATCAATTGTTGTTTTTAATCTATAAACAAAAAATAAAGGGAGCCATAAAAATAAGTCCTTGACCGACAAACGACCCAGTGTTGACTCTAACCACCAGACAGTGGCCTTGTGGTTAGAGTGTTGACTGACCCAGTGTTGACTCTAACCAGCAGACAGTGGCCTTGGCTTTAAGCGCAAAATGATGAGGTATAGTTAATATGACGAATATTCAAAATTGCGGCTGCGTGATTATGGTCAATAATGTATTCTTTGTTCTCGTGAGCGATGACACGACACTCTGTATTTCTTTGTTTTCTTCAGCCGCGGAAAGCATGCAGCTGGACAAATTCGATGAATTTGGTCACCTCTTTATTGCACCACGGTAGGAGAGCTGCACAGAGACTGTATCATACATTGTGCTGCAGTATAGGAGAAACGGAAACCATTGTCCATGTTGATGATGTACATATTGTTCAGTAATGCACCATAAAGGCACACAAACAACCACATATTGATGCAAAAACATTGTTTATTACTCAGATGAAAAGGGAGAGAAATATGAAGACATGCAATTTTAGAGAGAGGGGTGTGTGTGTGGGGGGGGGGGGTTGGAGGTCTCAATTAGGATGCAGTATAGGTTGGATCAATTCCAAATCACCTGCAACTGAAATGTGTGATCCATTACAAACATGGTAATAACTCCGCCCTATCAATTAGTAACGCCCAGCGCTCAAGGCGGAGATTGATTGCTATATATCAAGATTATTATCAAAACTGATCGCACAGGCTGGGAGCGTCTGCTGCGCAACACTCAATGTTATTTTCCGGTGGGACGTCATTCCCCCCCATATTAGCCGACGAGATCGAAAATCTTAAAACATGAATAACTCTTGATCTAAATCATTCCGTCCAATTCTAAGAAAACATTACAGTATGTGTTGAACGGCCCGCGGTCCTGTCGCTAGTCACTTTAGAATTAATCATACCTCCCGTTGTTGTCGATCGCCTTGAGAGTGTTTTGGCTACATCAAGCTACTTCAGCCACATCCGGGATCACAACCCGGGATAACATCCGGTCCGTCGCTAAATGTGCTCCGCTGCTATAAATCGCTGGGCGCTATGATTTAATGCATTAAATAACCCTGGGCGTTCAGGGTGTTAAGGGGCTCAGCTGCAGGGATGAGACGGCTGTGGATTTGAGCAATAAGGCGCAGCCAATTGCACGTGTTTGTTTGTTTGTTTGTCTGTCTGTACAGAGAGTACTGCAAAGGGCTGAAGGTGTTGGAGAACAATACACAGTTTCTCCTCGACTTCAACCAGTACATCGACAGGGACACTCCAGAAGCATGTGAGTCATATATATCCATGTTATTGTTTATAGTATGTACACATGCCTCGGCTCTGATGTCAGCATGCATTACCATGATTATAATACCGCAAACCCACTCAAGGTCAATATGAAGCCTAAATCAATTTTCCCCTCCATCGTTATGCATGTGCTTGTTTGGGCGTGCTATATCTTATTAGTCAGAGTGGTTCTTTGCCACTGAATGCCTCGCTGGTCTTCCTCTGAAGGTCATACAGCGTGGTATTTGATCATTTGATTAGCATACAAGTCTCCTGAGCAGGGGGTGATCTCAGCCTGATCGACTGAGTTTCCTAGAATCCCTAATGCCATCATGCTCCTGCAGTGACTCATAGTGTTTTGTTTTTTCTTTATTGTCTAATGCTTATCACCGATCCTGTGTGTTTCATGCTAATGGCTCTATGCTTGTGTTGTTCAAGGTCGAGTCATTACCAGAGCTTATTTTAATGATGTTTAGGACACAATAAATACTTTCCTGGGGTTTTTACGTTTGTGATGTAATGAGAATGTGGTCTCACTTCCTTCCTGGACTACAAGTCACACCACCATGCAGCCTCCCCCCTCTCCACAAGGAGGGGAAGTACACTAAAGCATTATGAGCATTGTAGGAATTCAGCAATCCAGTCAAACCATATTCAAACACACAGACTTCCTTATTTTTTCTGGCCATAGGGTGCCAATTTCTAATTGTGCTATACTGTTATCTACTACAAATACTATTATCATTGAGTGACTGCGGTTTCTTCCAGTGGTGAAATGTCCCTTTAATGCTTATATACAATTTCTGATGCTTGTTTGAGGCATGTGCTCTCTTGTTAGTATACATGAGTCTTGTTGCTGTGGGGCAGAACATCTTGTATGTGGAGGCGCAGGTAGCGACATCACAAGCAGGATCAGCAAGGCCAGAAACACCTTACAGAGGCTTAACAACGTCTGGAAGTCGGCCCAGTACAGCACCAACACCAAACTTAGACTGTACCAGAGCTGTGTCCTGTCTACCCTGCTATACGGCTATATTCTGAATGTTGGAGAACGACAGAGAATGATCTACACAAACTGTCAACCTTCCACACCAAAAGCTTAAGGAAAATCCAGCGAATATTCTGGCCCAAAACCATCTCCAACCAACACCTTCTTGATCTGTGTAAACAAGAAAACATGGATACCATCCTTATGAGAAGGCAATGGAAATGGATTGGGCATGTAATACGTAGAGAACAAGACAACATCACCAAACCTGCACTGGACACCAGAGGGCAAACGCAAAAGAGGCCGACCCAAGAACACATGGCGTAGAACAGTGGAGGGAGAGTTGAAGACCCTGCATCACACCTGGGGATCTATAAAGACGCTGGCCCAGGACAGACTGAAGTTGAGATCCTTTGTTGCTGCCCTACATGCCAGCCGGCATAAAGGGCAGTAAAGGGGAAAAAAAGATGATGACAAAAATATGACATTTAAAAAAAAAAAATCAATTATTATTTTTGTGTTGAAAGTACAGATCGGACTGATTTGAATATGGAGAGATACAAGGTTTCTGCCCAATAGCGAGCTGAAGACATTAGTCGATCTGTTACTCAAAGCCACTATCAGGCTCTGGCTGCAACATTTGGATGTTGAGGGAAACTACTTTGCCTGTGGATATAAAGTACGTTTGTAGTTGTTGAAAACAAGCTCCCCTGACATTGGGGTATAACTCAAGACCTAGGTGTCATCGCTAACCATCCAGCGACACCAGCCTATCCATCACTATGCACCTCACACCTAATCTAGCTGTCGGATGCTTCCTCAGAGAGAGAGAGCTCAGAACAAGTTGGAAATTTCTATCTGCACTCTGCATGCTTTGCTAACCATTGCTATGAGATCAGACTGTGTTCATTCTTTTGTATACCTTTATTTATCCATGTGAGGGTTTTTGCTGAGCCTGCATGATTTTTTATTATTTTTCTAAGCCGCCATTTCCTGAGATTACTCACATTCACACCTGGAAGCTGCTGCTAATGCAAGCATAGACTTCTACGGTTGGCCACAGCACAGCTCCACTGGAGCTATGGGGAAAGTTCAAAGTCCCGATGGCAGTAAAGGAAGATATTATTCATTCATTTTTTCCTGGACGGATTTTCTCAGCTAGTCCAGGGATTCAAACTGGCTATAGCTTCTGATGCCTAATCTTTTGGCCGTCACCGTTCTGCATCAATGTGTCCCTCACCACCTCTGATGCAAAGCAAAAGAAAACTGCACACTGTACTCATTTTATGTAAAAAAAAAAAGAAAAAAGGGTGCCAATCAGACCAAAGATCTTTTTAACTCATTCACCGTCGCTTGCATCGATACTTGTAGATTGCCACGGTTGCCGCCGTTCACTTCAATGTTAACCGTCTTATTTTGAAAGCCGTTTCTCTCGGAAACGGAGAATCAGGAAATGGAAAATCGCTAGGCTTATGTAAGAAGTCCTGCAAATGTTATTTCATTAACCCAAAACATTTTGTAACCGGCGATCATATCGTTTATAGAAATGAGCCGCAAATCAAGCTTGTTTTGATCCAAAACGCAGCATGGAAGAAGAATCAGAGATAATAGGATTGTAAAAACTCCGTTCCCATAGAGTCTAGACCGTATAAGCCAGTGGACATTTCATTCTCCAATTATTTTCATTGAACCAGAACCGGAGTGTTACAAGCGTGTTGTGAAGTGTAATCAATTTTCGGCACTATTTTAATGCCCTGCATGGCTACTGAACTAACCTAAACGTATCTCGCCTCACTTTGTATCACACTTTGTTTAGAAGTGTCCAGTGAACCTTATCTTTCTGGTTTATTCTCCAGGTAATGTGTCTCTGGTGAGCCGGCTGATCCTGGATGCAGGGCTGACCGCCGATCTGGTTAAAATCTGGAGAGAGCAAACGCTGTAAGTTCAATTGCTAATGATTACCGCGTCACTCACTATACCGTACTGTAGACCAGTGGTTCTCAACCTGAGGGTCAGGACCCACAGGGGGGTCCCCACATGTTTTTTTTGGGGGGGGGGGCATGATGACAGTGAAGTGACCATTTAACCCATTCTGGGCGGGAACCCCTATTGGTATCTTACCCCCTCAGGCCGGGCACCCATATTGGGGTTCTGTACAGTATGTACAGTATTCAAAAATGTAAAAATTTTGATGCTGCTATATAAATATTTGAAGTTTTTCAGAAACCTTAGGTCAGGATTTAGAGGCGTTTTTAGAATCGGCCTTAGGCCTAAATGGGTTAAGGACTTTTAAGACCTTTTTAATGGATGAAACAAAATTGTCAAAAAATATTAGAAAGAAAAAAAGTGAAAATAGCCGATCTACAAGCTGACAACGCCTTCTGTTTTCACAATATATATATATATATATGTATTATAAAAAGACAAAAACTAATTGTATAATACCTCAACTCCTACAATTCCAGGTGCTTCTCAGGGAGGGGGGTCCCCAGTTGAAATGTGATTCTTTTGGGAGTCCCAGCCTGAAAAGGTTGAGATCCACTGCTGTAGATTGTATCTTAAGAAAAGTAGGTTCCCGTATTAAATTCTACCTGAATTAATTCCACCAACCCCCCCAGATGCAGTCCAAACCTGCAGTGAACCCCATATCACTGTAGTACTGTAGCTCAACTTCATTTCACAAACAATTTCCTGCCTGACTGAACCGAGAATTGTATAGTTTTTTTTTACTGTGGGAGGTTTCGGTCATGCTTAACCAATGAAACGTGAACGTGATGAAAGCGATCGAGGCATAAAATGTGCATCACACCCAAGCATGCCGAGCAGTGCCAAGACATGTTGTTTAGAGACAAAAGTAAAATAATTAGATCAACGTGTTTCCCTATGGTACAGTACACCCTGCATGTCTGAAATCATCTGTAAAAAATATGTGGCCCTGGCTACGCACACACACACACACACACACACACACACACACACACACACACACAGAGATACACTCTGTTCAGCATTAAGGATGTACAGGCAAACGTCTCTGGGAAGGAAACTATTTGTTTTGAAATCCATCTCCAGTATGTCTTTTAAGCACGACCATGCTGCTTTCACAAATATGGACACGCTTTCCATACGCACGCACGCACGCACACACAGTCGCACACCCTGTCTTTTATTGACTTTGATGTCTGATTGGCCTGTGTTTTCCGTGTTCTCAGGGATGGGATTGTGGCCAGGTTCGTAGCCACAGATGGCGGGATCACCAGAGTGTATCCCAGAAGGTAGGCTCAGTTTCTCTCTCTCCCGCGTCTCCCTTCCAGTTTTCAGTTGCTGGGACGGACCCGCCGCTGTTTGCTCTGGCGGCACGAGAAAGGCAAGTCGGCAGCCGACTGTGCAATGTGCAAGGTGAAAATGGAGACGGGACCGAAAGCTCTTTAGACGGGAGCTCATTTTGGCCACCGTTCTTACCCACTCTGATGGGTTATTATTGTTTTAACGAGAATGTCGTGTTTTATACATCTTCTAATTAGCCTTGCACAGCCCAGTGGCCCAGCTAGCGCACACCAACCTAAGCTCATTTACCCCGATTTTTCCCTCCGTTCTACACTCAGCCGTTCTGCTCGGTTGAACATACAGCATTCCAATCAGAGATGAATGGATATTTCACTAAACTATAAAACATGAAACACAATCTGTTTGTGCTTTGACTGGACGGGGTCCATGTCATATATCCAATGCGATGGGTGTGACCGCCGTTTTGATGACCAAAGTTTGGCTTTAATACGCGAATTTAAATTGTTCTAGATAGATCCACTTCAAACACATCTGTCGTGTGTGTTCTTTATGTCTATAATGGCCCGTATATTATATGTTCCATGAGAGCGTTTTAACTCTTCCAGTGCCGGGGAGGAATGGACCGAGCACCCTGAAACGTACGAGTCCAGCTTCTACAAGAGGACCCTGGACAATGACATTTATATTTTCACGGCTCCATATTTCAACAGTAGGTTTCCACATAGCTTTCTGTGTGTGTGAGATCAACCTTTTATGTACATCAGCATCTTGTCCCTGTCGTACAAAAACCTTGTGTTGCCACATTTACTTTTTTCATAAATTAATTAGTGAAATTAGTTAGATTGAATACTTACTGCAAAAGTAAAAGTAGAGAAAATTGTCTGTTATTTTTTTATTTTGTATGTCCATCTGTGGGTTCTATAATGATTTAAGCAATAAAAAGTACTAACAAGAAATTATTAGAATTAGAACACTGCTTCTTTTTGTCCATTGCTTGAAGAGTAAAGTCTTGGACATACAAGGTTTTCCAGGACACAACGACGATTTTCAGTGTCTGGCACAAAGCCTATCCTTCTCTGTCATTCCAACTTTACTGCCAGTGATTGCACTCTCGGGGCATCTCCAATACCCCATCTCCTATTCCTCTCTCTTACTCCCCCTGTGTCGTCTGCCCGTCATTCCCACCCTCTCCCTCTCCATCCCTGTACTCTCCCTGTCATCCCCGCTGATGTTTCTAGCAGACATCGGGGCGGGTGGGAGCTTGGGAGGGAGGGAGGGAGGGGGGAGAGCAGTCTTCAGTGGTAACACAGCAATAGTTACACTTGACTGCATTAACACATGTGCTGGCTTCATGGACTCTGCTCACTAACGGCGAGCGAGCGCGACGGCGAAACGCAAACAGATAAAACTTTTAAAAGTTTGTAGAAATTCTTCTCTGAAGCAGAGAAAATCAAAATGCTCCGATGTTTACTGCTCTTTGCTTTTGATTGATGGTTTTTAGTGAAAGCACAGCTGCGTTCGTCATCTCTTTCCCCCCCTCTTGTCTTTTTCTCTCCACTGGCGCAGAGAGCAGGGAGTCTGGCTACGAGTCAGGTATTCTGGTGAGCAAGGCTGTCGACCTCGACATAGAAGACATTAACCTCAAACCAGCAGGTCAGTCCAAACTAATGACCATGATTGTTGAACCATGTCTCACACAAGAATCGTGAATGAAACATTCATAATAGAGAGAGATTAAAGGGACATTTCACTGCTGGGAGAAACTGCAGTCACTCAATGTTATTGCGGCTGTAGGTTGCAGATTACTACCAGTAAGACGCGCAAACGCGGGAAGCGGACGCAGCTCGTACATATTTAAGTGAAGTTATTTTTAAGTTAAGTTTTTAACTCAGCCATAACCATATAAGGAGTCCCCAAAGCAGCTCCATATATGGGCACAAGTTGGACCACGCCATCACACTCATGTCACCATGACTCAGCCATAACCATATAAGGAGTCCCCAAAGCAGCTCCATATATGGGCACAAAAGCGTGACACACGGACAGACAGACAGACAGACAGACATGATCTGCTAGGTCTCATAGTAAGTGCTCACTGCGTTCGCAATGAAAACCTGCAAAACCTGTCAGTCCGTCCATCCGTCACGCCTTTGACACACTCCATATATCCATATATGACCACCAGTCTGTCACACCTTGTGACACGCTCCATATATGGCCGTCTCCTTAATGAAGATCACAACACTGACTTAATCAAACCCTGGATAGCCATACATGGAGATGACTGGATCATCACCCAGATCTGCATATATTGGAGCCGGCCAGCCACCTTCAGCACTGCCTTGACTAATCCCCTATAGCAGCATGGCACAGAGTCAATATCGGCACCACATATGCTACAAATTTCACTGTTACAGTAAATAATTTCTGCCAAATTATGGTAAGTACGCAACATCTCAAGATGTATGTGACAATGTGCATTTGATGTTCCATACTGTTTGCCTGTAAATGGCTTCCAAATTGTGGAAGGGGCCTATTTCCTACAAATGACTCATAAACATACATGTAACATCCAAACAACCCCTGCGTTGCATACGTTGCATACCCCTGAAGGCCCTGGGTATGCAACCCGGCCTGGCATAGATATGCGCTCCATGGAGCACCCCTTTCTAGTTTACTGGATGTTTTATTAATGTTGGCAGTGGGGTGGATTTAGCTGTTTAAAAACCTTAAATGTATATAACATATATTTATTGGCCGGCTCCATATTATGCAGATATGGAGATCTAAGGGTCTCCATGATGTCACGTGATGTCACGATGTCAAGAGGCATGACCATATATGGAGACGTGATGTCACAAGGCGTGACCATATATGGAGGCATGGGTGACTAACTAACTAACGGACGGACAGACAGGAGATGCAGGTTTTCATAGTAAATGTGACATACAGTCGCAATAACATTTATTTATAACTTGCAGTACTACATAGCAACTGCATGGGAACTTGCCGTCAAGCAATTGTGTTTGTGTTCAAGGTTGTTCCTTCTTCATTTTCTGGGGAACAATATTCCACGTCATTTTATTGATCATATCTTATCTTTCTTTTTCATATGAATTATGTTTGTCATAAACCATGCATCCATGGTCGTTGGAATTGGCACTGATTGGTAATCAAATCATTGATAGCGCCTGGGGAAACAGTATTCCACAGAATTCTAAGAATCATATCTTATCTTTCTCTCTCATATAAAGCCTTTATATGAGAGCAAAGTCAAAACATGGGTAACATCAGTGACCATTTTTTGAGCCTTTTTTAGTGTAGCCTG
This sequence comes from Protomyctophum bolini, assembly GCF_963924005.1. Taxonomy (NCBI): domain Eukaryota; kingdom Metazoa; phylum Chordata; class Actinopteri; order Myctophiformes; family Myctophidae; genus Protomyctophum; species Protomyctophum bolini. Next base: position 31,682,360 of record NC_137865.1, read on the forward strand.
CTCTAAAATAGACTGTAGAGAGGGGAGTTGTGTTACTCCTATGATCTTGCACCAATCTGAACAATTTGGACCTCAGTTGCACCGAGAGTCGAGATTACCGAATACCAAACTGTCAAATCTGACCAGGCTTTCCAAGACCGCTTGATAGAACACTCATTTTTTGTCAACACCATGAACCCTGAGACGTCGGAGGAAGTGCCGTCTTTGCTCTGAAGGTATAAATGATGATTTATGATATAAAGTATGTTTGTCATCAATAAAAGCCCATGAGGATGTCTGCGTGTACTGCCAGTGGACCTGGGTGGGAGGTGTGGGTTTCTGAGCTAAGATGAAATGTATTGTGTTCACCTCAGATAACATGATGATCTGATTGGTTAATGTATGGCCTTTTATGCATTTTAATAGAAGGTTTGGTATTGCACTTTATAAGATACAAATTGTGAACTTTTTTGGTGTATTGTGACACGGGTCCTGCATGGCCAATATGAAAACCAATATGAAAACCTAGATCTCCATATATGGAGCGGCATATTCTGATATCACATTGCTGTTCTGACATCTGCACAGACTCCATATTTGGGCATGCCTGACAAAGAACTCCATATATGGGCATAAATGGGACGCAGACGTAATAACTGGGTGCAGGGCATGCATTTACAATTTGCATCGTTCCAAGTAGGCAAGTGCCCAACGGGCACCGCTCTAGTAAGAAATACAAAAAACAAAGAAAAAAAAACGAAATTACAAAAAACTAAAGCACAGCATAGCGGAATGACCTCAACGCGCAGGCCCACAATTATACCTTTGTCCATTTACAGAACGGAATTCGAAACATCTATACTATATTATCTACAGTAAAAGGTCTTCTCATTTTTTTTCGTAGTGGTGGGGCTGAAACTCAATGTCACGTCCTGGATGAACAGTTTCATAAATGCAACGATGAAAGTGAACGTGAGTCAAGCATGTCATGTCTGCATTACCTTTCGCCATGTTCACTGCAGTGTTGATTTTGACAGCAAATTTTTGTTTTGGTCATAGACTCTTGAATAGTGGATTCAGTTTTTGTCACACTTTAGTCACCCAGAAGGTTTTATTGGTAAATATATGTTTTTGTCGACTAAATACCATACGATTTTAGTCGATTAAATCTACAGTTGATTTAGTCGGCTTTGGTGCTGTCATAATGACATTTTACACTTGCTGAAAATAGCCGATCTAATAGCCGATCTAAGTTCACAACGCATCGCAGCGTGACGCGTTGTGAGCTCGTAGATCGGCTATTTTCAGCATGCAACCAAGTGTAAAATTACTTGTGTCTTTTACTTATACTGTGTTCGCTAGTCCCTTCCCAACATTTTAGTCTAGTTTTAATTTGTTGACGAAATGTCAATATTGTCAATATATTTTGTCTTAGTTTTAGTCATCATAGCTTAATTTCCATATACAGTAGTTTGTCAGTGAAAAAAAAGGTAGTCGCCGAACATTTTTTGTCATAGTATTAGTCGACAAAATTAACACTGCTTCACTGATGCATGTTAGAGGTTACTAACCACGTCCTTTACAGTCATTGTGGTTATGCCGTTTCTTGATATGTGGTTATTTTTGTTTGCCTGCAGTGTAAGAGCGAGATCTGTGGCTGTCTGAGGAACGATAAGGTAAAGCCAAATAAATCTTAAATCTGGGATTTGTCCTTAGCCTAAATCAGCCCACGTTTTGAAACAGGTTCTTAACAGGCCAGCTGGATATTAAAAAATCTGAACCGGAACGATTCGAGTGAGTTGTAAGTCTCAGCCCAAGCCGACCCCAATTCTCACATACACATTACATAACATTCCCCAGTTTTACCATTCTCACTAAGTAGTTAATCCTGTTATTATGCCCATTATCCCGTTTAGTGCAAACACACTTTGTTGATATTTAACACATACTGCATACTTTAACACAGGAGTTTGAACAGTGACCTTGCAGTGACCTTACAAACTATTCCAACAGAGACATGGCAAACAAAAGCACATGTAGTGTACGTGGCTTTATATGTTTGGGTTATCGGAGCTGCTCTCATGTTGATGGGCATATAGAGCGTCGCAGTCCCGCCCCCCGCGAGCGGCCCGGAAGAGGATTTCCCATAGACGTTTCAGAAAGTATTTATATAAAGATATTTAAGCCTCGGACATAGCCAACTCGGATGGTGACAACTCATGACAATAAACAAAATGTTTCACACCTGTGTGAACTGAGCAGTGCAACTATATATTCATTGTTATAGTTACTGTACTGTAATGTGCTCTGTATTGTAGTGTACGTTGATTGTATTTGGAAAAGATCTTTGAGAAATGACAGTTAGCATGTGGGGGTCCCCGGAACACGGAACATCCAGACCTTCAGGAACACGCCCAAGGGGCCTGCCCTGTTCCGGCGAGCCTTCCCGCGTCCGAAGCGGTCGAGAAATTACAGTTACCGTGTTGCAGCTTTCCGTGCTCGGACAGACACAGGGACACGGGGACACGCATATGTGACAGAAGCCAGTTAAGTCAAACAAGCAACACAGTAATAGATTAAAGTGCACTGATTAAAGTGCGGTGTGCGTTATACTGTGAGACTGTTAAAATGTAGCCGAACTACGCCACCCTTGGATTAAAAAGAGTAAAGGGAACTCTTAAAAACAATAAAAAGGACACCCAGGTTCGATATTAAAACCAGTTAAAAAGAGCATATAAATTAAGGAAAACTATGAAAGACTGATGCAGGACAGGATTTTGGGGGGTTACAAATTTTTACTTTATTGCCTTATACAAGGGCACTCTAAAATGGCCAGTAGAAAATACAATGAAACTTAAAAACGCCCTAAGCCTAAAACCCTAACCAATCCTATATAACTAACTAGATCTTAACCAAAACAACAAAACAATAATCAATCCCAATTAAAATGTCCAGAAGCAATGTGCTAAAAATGCAGGAGGAGGTGCGGTTGTGGGGACAGTCACATCGTTGCCTTCTCCTCTTCTGGACACTGAAACCCACAAGAGACTACACACAGTTCATCTGGTTTACAGTGCCTTCGGCTATATGGATGGAAGTGACAGGTCGGTCTACCGTGCGGCAATACTACAAATCGGGTACTCACAGGCCAGCCCAGGTGTCAACCTGAGCCCTTCTGTTATCGGCGTGTAGTATTGCGACCTTGCTGTTCTCTCTCTGCCTCGTCTCTGGTGATCCACTCCCGATCTCGCTGTTTCTCGTCTACCCAAACTGCTCGCACACACCTCCTCTTTGCTCTTGTCTCTTTGCTTTTCTCGACCACCCCCACAGGCCGGGCCGGGCCGGGCCGGGTACACAGCAGCCGGGGGTCGTGGTCGTGGCACTTATAGAGCTTGGTGAAGGCCTGGCTCTCTCGGTGGTTACAGCCCATCGAATGTCACCTCGCTCACGGCTACCACTGGCCCCCAGCTGGAGTGTCCCGACCCCCCGTCTGGCCCCAGCCCATGGGAGCTGTCTGCGTCTGCGTCTGTTCCACTCAACCACACTCCAACCTCTCTCTTTCACAAACACTCTTCTCTGTCTTATAGGGCTGCTGATTGGTGGGCCACACCCAACCCAGGTGTAGGTCCTTGATTGTTATCAGCCAGGGTTCAATGTCAGTCAGTGGAAAAATAAGTTATACATGTATATATCATCATGCAACTCACAAACTATAAAGCAAAATCACTGGACAATAATCTCACTCTAATCAACTCACAGCAACTTAAAGAAAACATTTCAAACAAACATGCTAAAGTATAACACAGCAAAAGCACACAAATTATAATAAACCAAACACATCTATACATTTCCACCGGCTTAAACATACATACATAGGGAAGGACACACAATAGTTGCGTAATGGAGCAGAGGCACCGCTCAAAAAGGGCAGGGTACAACACATTTTTCTAATTATTTGTTCGGCCAAAAAACATGTGTTTATTGTCATGAGTTGTCTCCATCTGAGTTGGCTTTGTCCGAGTCTTTTAATGTCTTTAAGTTTATTGAAACGTGTATGGGAAAAATGAATTGGAAATTCTCTTCTGGGCCGCTCATCGTCAAGACAGGGGGCAGGACTGCAACGCTCTTTTGATTTGGACTGTTAAACCTCTTCGTCTATTAGCAGTAATTGTCGGGCCAAACCAGGCACTCTCGGACCTGGAAACTGAGAACTCTACTGATACTGATACAGATACTGTATGTAGATAAATATGTAATACAAACAGAAATACTGTAGAGGATGAGTTCAAAACTGTATTGAATAGCACAAAGATTTGAGATAATCTGACAGTTACAATAATGATGATTCTGAAGAGTGCTTAATTAAGATCCAGGCAGCAAGGAAACATGCGTGCATATAAATGTGCAACATACATGCATTGAACACAGAATATGAAATGTTAATACTAGCCTACATGCAAATGTATGAATGCTATGGACACACCTACATTAGGATCTCTAGCCTATGTGGGATGTGCAGTAGGGGTATGAGATATGTCCAGGCCCAGAAAGACTTGCATACTCTACATTCATATATGCACTATTTGTACATAAACGTACTGTGGTTAAAACATTTATAATAATCATAATAATAATACAAATGTATGATAGGTTAGATATGCTAATGCATACATAATGTCCATAAACTTTTAGATGGAAAGTACTGTACACATTTTGGCATTTTTATAACCCATCGTATAAGTCAAAACACAGCCCCAAGTTCACTCACGCATAAGTCATGGCACGGCCGTCGCTTTCTGTCCGACCGTGTATCAAAAGCTCAGTCGATGCATTTCAGAGTGAAACCCTATCAGTGGTGCCGTCACCGTGTATTCTGGGAATCACCATAACGCATAATTATTAAAGATGACATCATACAACGAGTCTTGTGGTGGTTTTCTCTCTGCAGCTCGTTGACTGTGTGCTCCTGGATGATGGAGGGTTCCTGCTCATGTCCAATCAGGACGAGTATATTACCCTGGTGAGTCATTGTAACAATCAAACAACCAACCAGGCGCTGTCCCTGCTGTCTCATTCCCTTATCTATCTGCCTGAGACCGCTATACCAGGCGCTGTCCCTGCTGTCTCATGGTGTTTGCATGTTTATTGTAACCGCGTCTGTTTTGTACATCTGAACACTGCTTGAAGCCAAAGGCAAAAATCGTAATTTCCACATGTGGACAATAAAGTCCTGTCTCGTCTTATCTCGTTTAGGCCCGTTGGCCATTTTACAATGATCAAGTGATGGTAAAGGCATAAAGCATCAAATGCCGTAAATCATTCCTTCCCCGCGTATATAGCGAAACCTCTACGGCGCAGCGGAGAAGCAGCGAACCGCGTGCCTTTGAAATAAGAGATTTCATCTCCGTGTCTTACTCGTGGCTCTCTCGCTCCATCGATGCCTCTGCCGACCCTCCGTCACCCCCCACACCCCACCCATCAATCACCCGTAGAGTAGAGGGGTCAGATGAAGGGCTTATGACTCAGCTAAGACACCGTTATGAGCCCCAGTGTGGAGGGAGGTGGGAGTCGGGGGGTCCTTTCCCGAGGCTCCGGTACAGTAGGACCAGGAGGAGTACAGTACATCCATGTCTCTGTGGCAGTAAAACACCGGAGGCAGATCAAAAAAAAGGGGGGCAGGTTGTTTGCGGGGCAGTTATGGTAGCAGCATCAGAGCGGAGCTCCCCTGTGATCATCTCCGCCATGCGCGATAACCTCCGGCTGATTATAGTTCCCAGGGCGTCCGTAACGGGGTGTACGGGAATCAGTCGCATAGCGGGACATCTGCATGCCGTGTGGCTTTTGACCCATTTTTACTGTCATGATGTTTGGCTTTGGATTCTTTAGCACAGGTTCCCCAACTTTTCAGGTCGAGACCCAAAAGAGAGATTTATAGAGGTTTGCTCGGGACGCCAAACTAGTGAAAATCTAGCCGATCTACAAGCTCACAACGTGTCGCTTCGCGCCGCATTGTGAGCGGCTATTTCCACTACTACTTAAACATTTACTTTCTAATTTACAGAATTTCTTTGATTTTTCTTTTATTTCTTCATGACATTCCTGGAAGAAAAATCTTTGAATTTGTTTTTAATTCATGAAAAAAGTTTTTTGGGAATATTTTATTGAAAATGTTTTGAAATAATAATTAAAAACAAAATAAAGGGACCCACAAAAATATGTCCCACAATTGGGTCCCGAGTCTCCCGACCCTAACTAACATCAATCTGAATCCCATGAGGACAGGAGGTGAGAACTGCTACCTTTACAGTAACATGGACCTGTAATATACACTTCCTTCTGCCTGACGTGTCCTGTTTTGAGGCACAGCATAGGGTGTCCCCTCTGGGTGTGTTCCTGTATTGCTGGAACACAGATGTCTGACTCTGCACTGTTTAGACAAGTTGTTTGGTCAACATAAACCGTATTACTCTGGATTTAGTGCCTGGCTTTGTTTGTCTGCTTGTTTGTTTGTCTCTCTGTGTACAGTACTGTATGTGCATGTGTGTGTTTTGCACGTGCACGTGTGCAAGCAATTGTGAGAATTGTGGACCTGCCTGCATGTGTGCGAATGTTTGCCTGTGCTGTGACCTGTGTGGTCACAGGCAAATTGATCTGTCGTGTGTGTGTGTGTGTGTGTGTGTGTGTGTGTGTGCGCGTGTGTGCGTGTGTGCGTGTGTGTGTGTGTGTGCGTGTGTGTGTGCGTGCGTGCGTGCGTGCGTGCGTGCGTGCGTGCGTGCGTGCGCATCCAGATCGGTCAGTTCTTCGGGGAAGTGGATCCAGTGCTAATGATCACCCTGGTCAACACATCTCTGTATTCCTTCAACAAGACCTATGACTACCAGTCTGTCTGTGACCCAGAGAGAGACAGCAAGGCCGCAGCTGGACTGCGATCTGTCTATGTGGTGAGAGACGCACGCACACGCACACACGCACGCACACACACGTTTATATATTGTATTCACACACTTCCATTGTCTGACTGAAAATGTCAAATGTCAAAAGTGTGATTAATATTCCTGCACTGGTTTTCTCCAGCCTACTATAGCGGACGTGCTGAGTATTGGCTGGTGGGCCTCTACTGCTGCCTGGTAAGTGTATGTGTGTCTGCGTGCGTGTGTGCGTGTGTATGTGCGTGCGTGCGTGCGTGCGTGTGGCTGTGTGCATGTGTGTGCGTGTGTGTGCATATGTGTGCGTGCGAGCGTCTGCGTGTGTGTTATGGAAGTTGTGTTTTCCATCAGAACTTTGCCTATTCTAGCATAGGAGTGTGTTTGGGAACGTGGGGTGTATATATAATCTTTATTTCAGACAGAAGTCCATGGCACATAAAATCAATCAAATGTTTTTGGCAGAGTAACTCTATAGTAGGACAACAGCAGCTCAACAACGTCTCAATAACAACTCTCACTTTGCTCTGTTCTGCATCACCCGTAAAAATGAAACCAACGGTGACTACACTAATGTGACAGTGTCTAAAAAGTGATGACCTCACGTAGTAGAATCTGGTCTCAAATGGCTTAGTGAGTTTGGCCTTGTCTACAGTCTGAATCACTCCCCCCTCTCTCTCCCCTCCCTTTCTCTCTGTCTCTCTATCGCTTTCTCTCTGTCTAGGTCAATACTTCAGCAGCTCATCTTCAGTCTGATCTTTCCTAACCTCATGGAGGCGGGTGAGTGGAAGAAATAATATAAGATCTGAGTCGTTGTTTACTCGACCAGACTCGACCTTGTAGATGACAAGATGCTCTGACAGCTAGCCTCTCAGACTGACAGATGGATACAGATGTTGTTCAATATACTGGTTGGTTCAGACTGACAGGTGGATACAGATGTTGTTCAATATACTGGTTGGTTCAGACTGACAGATGGATACAGATGTTGTTCAATATACTGGTTGGTTCAGACTGACAGATGGATACAGATGTTGTTCAATATACTGGTTGGTTCAGACTGACAGGTGGATACAGATGTTGTTCAATATACTGGTTGGTTCAGACTGACAGGTGGATACAGATGTTGTTCAATATACTAGTTGGTTCAGACTGACAGATGGATACAGATGTTGTTCAATATACTGGTTGGTTCAGACTGACAGATGGATACAGATGTTGTTCAATTGGTTCCTGCCGTTATGGTACAGCAGTACAGTACAGCACAGCACAGTACAGTACTGCGAAGAACAGTACATTACAGTACAGTACAGTACAGTATATTCAATGAGCTAAATATGCACAGGGATTCAGTGCTAATGTTCTATACGTGTAGTGGAGTCCGCTGATAAAGACATGCCGCGAGGGAAGGATTTCTATTTATTTATTCATTCATTTATGTCTTGTGTGCTGTGTGTTCTCCTGTGTTGTGTTGTGTTGTGTTGTGTTGTGTTGTGTTGTGTGCTGCAGTGTCAGCTGATGAAGACATCTCAGATGCCATGTTTAAGGAGAGCTGCATCACGGAGCAGACACAGTACTTCTTTGATAATGACGAGGAGAGATCCTACTCAGGTGTACTGGACTGTATAAACTGCTCAAGGTGTGTGTGTGTGTGTGTGTGTGTGTGTGTGTGTGTGTGTGTGTGTGTGTGTGTGTGTGCGTGTGTACGTGCATGCACGTGCCATGTGTTTCCTATAATAACACTTGAATAGCTTAAAGATGATGGACCCAATGGACCTGTAAGGAATTGTGCTGCGTACATTGTGCCTCAGTGTGTGTGTGTGTGTGTGTGTGTGTGTGTGTGTGTGTGTGTGTGTGTGTGTGTGCGAGAGCACGTATGTTTTTGTGTGTGTGTGTGTGTGTGTGTGTGTGTGTGTGTGTGTGTGTGTGTGTGTGTGTGCGTGTGTGTGTGATGTTATCATGTGTTCAGTCTGTACAGTACATGTGTTGTACAAAGCGACGTGCAACAGATCTCTCACCTCTCGCTCGCCCACTTCCTGGACCGTCAGCTCACCCCCCTGCAACTCCACAACGGTTTCCTCTCTCTCTCTCTCTCTCTCTCTCGCTCTCTCGCTCTCTCTCTCTCGCTCTCTCTCTCTCTCTCTCTCTCTCTCTCTCTCTCTCTCTCTCTCTCTCTCTCTCTCTCTCTCTCTAATATTTTTCCATTCTACTCTCTGCCAGCTGTTGGTCTGACGGGCTTCTGATCACATGCAGATTACCTTGATCTGTCAGCAGAGGAAAACGCTTTCATGTCGCTCACCCCCCAAACACACGCACACACACACGCACACACACACACACACACACACACACACACACACACGCACCCACGCACGAACATACAAAAAAGTGCGCGTTTCAAATTAAAAGCACTTCACAAGAGGAAGTGCTTTCCTGTGTCAACTGTGGTAGTCCCGGGGGTTAAATGCAGCGTGTTATGAGCCCCACGTGGCCCATGCGTCTCTCCCCGATGTTAACGACCAGAGACACCCCAACTTTAACGATCGCCATAAACAAAGCCAATCCCTTGAGAAGGTGTGTGTGTGTTTGTGTGTGTGTGTGTGTGTGTGTGTGTGTGTGTGTGTGTGTGTGTGTGTGTGTGTGTGTGTGTGTGTGTGTGTGTGTGTGTGTGTGTGTGTGTGTGTGTGTGTGTGTGTGTGTGTGTGTGTGTGTGTGTGTGTGTGTGTGTGTGTGTGTGTGTGTGTGTGTGTGTGTGCGCGCGCAATATATATAGTATGCACATTGTATAGAGTATGTAATTCTGTCTACATCTAAACTAGTGTTGTTTATTATATGTCTGTGTGTGTGTTTGTGCGCGTGTGAGTGCACACATCTAAGCACTGGGGGTCTCTATGCAGCTCTCTGTAGAAGCTGGACTGTGATCTAACAAACGCGTGTGTGCACGTGTGTGTGTGTGTGTGTGTGTGTGTGTGTGTGTGTGTGTGTGTGTGCGCGCCTGCGTGACTGCCTGCGTGCGTGCCTGCGTGCGTGACTGCGTGCGTGCGTTTCTTTCAGGATGTATCGTGCTGAGAAGTTGCCGAACACTAACTTGGTGTTCCTGATCACCGATGCCAAGGCGACGTGCTTGTCATGCGATCCCAGACCTCTCAGACAGGCCGAGCAGCCCTGTATCCTTTCCCCTCGTTCCGTAACACACACACACACACACACACACACAGGCGGAGCAGCCCTGTATCCTTTCCCCTCGTTCCGTAACACACACACACACACACACACACACACACACACACACACACACACACAGGCGGAGCAGCCCTGTATCCTTTCCCCTCGTTCCGTAACACACACACACACACACACACACACACACACACACACACACACACAGGCGGAGCAGCCCTGTATCCTTTCCCCTCGTTCCGTAACACACACACACACACACACACACACACACACACACAGGCGGAGCAGCCCTGTATCCTTTCCCCTCGCTCCGTGAAAATCAAACGGACAGATCCACTTCCTCCTATAGCCCTGTGGCCCTCCCTCTGTCCACCACCCGGCATCCTGTGGGCTTTAAAACTCTCTTTTAAGTGACACACCTGCAGTGTCCAGTACAGTGTCCACTGTCCAGTACAGTGTCCACTGTCCAGTACAGTGTCCACTGTCCAGTACAGTGTCCATACAGTGTCCACTGCCAGTACAGTGTCCACTGTCCAGTACAGTGTCCATACAGTGTCCACTGTCCAGTACAGTGTCCACTGTCCAGTACAGTGTCCAGTACAGTGTCCACTGTCCAGTACAGTGTCCATACAGTGTCCACTGTCCAGTACAGTGTCCAGTACAGTGTCCATACAGTGTCCACTGTCCAGTACAGTGTCCAGTACAGTGTCCACTGTCCAGTACAGTGTCCATACAGTGTCCACTGTCCAGTACAGTGTCCAGTACAGTGTCCACTGTCCAGTACAGTGTCCATACAGTGTCCACTGTCCAGTACAGTGTCCACTGTCCAGTACAGTGTCCACTGTCCAGTACAGTGTCCATACAGTGTCCACTGTCCAGTACAGTGTCCATACAGTGTCCACTGTCCAGTACAGTGTCCATACAGTGTCCACTGTCCAGTACAGTGTCCATACAGTGTCCACTGTCCAGTACAGTGTCCAGTACAGTGTCCACTGTCCAGTACAGTGTCCAGTACAGTGTCCAGTACAGTGTCCACTGTCCAGTACAGTGTCCAGTACATGGCTAAATCCTCAGTGCAGGGTTAAAGCAGTGGATTTCAACCCTGTTCATATCAAGGCCCATTATTTATCGGGGCATTTGAGCCACTCTCATTGAGACCTAACCTGACTTCGCCAGATTGCGGCAGTATTGAGTTCACCAGTTCCCTCCTCCTGCCTGCATCTGGGATCTCTCAAGCAGAAACAATGAACCCGGAAGCAGCGGGACAAACATTTGATATCGCCATAATCATTTCGAGTTGTAGTCTTGTTAGGTTGTGTTTACATTTGCGCTGTGGCAGCACTTCAATATGTCATAAGTCTCGCGTTGATCCCACCTCTAGCGGCCTCATACAGCCGCATATCGGACCACCGCTTGATCAGATGTAGCCACTCAGACCCAATCCAATTATTGTTGGATAAGATATTTTCCGCAATTCCATGCTGCATTGCTGTTGGTACCATTAGGAGAGATAACAGGCAAACCTTGATCAAAAATTCTCTATTTGTGTAGACTTGAGAGTGTAAAATGTTACACTCATTTTACACTCTCAATTTGGTCTATTTGGTTACCAACTTGGTTACCATCTGGAATCCCCTCAAGGACCACTGGTTGAATATCACGGGTTAAAGTATAAGTGTAAGTGATATGGTGGTGATTTTTAACAGAGGTCCCCCTGTCTCTTCAGCAATAGAAACTACATTTCCAAGTTGGTTGCCTATTTCAGCTTATCAGGAACTCATGTTAATCTTTTTTTTATTTTTGCTTTCAATTTCCAATTTTGTCTCCTCATTTATAGAGATATTGAACAGTTACTGTAAGGATTTCACTTTCTAATCTACACCTTTAATCACACTGTCTTGGAAGAGTGTAGGCCTACAAATGTAACCAAATGGACCCTTCTGAGTTGTATAGGTCCACTCCTTGAATATTCACAGGTGCACAGTAAAGCAAATGCGTTACGAAAGAGGCTCTCATGTTGCAAGTGAGATTAGATTTCTTTGTTTGAATTCATCTGGGCCCCGTGCCGAGTGTGTTTGGGTGCGCACGTGCACATCATCGGGGCCCCGTGTAGAGTGTGTTTGTATGTGCGCGCGTGTCACCGGGGCCCCTGCATGGTGAGTGTGTTTGTGTGCATGTGCGCGTATTTTGGCGGTCTGTTAGACAGATGTGTCTGTGACATAGAGCTTCCTGCTGGTGTAACAGTAAAAGTGTCATCATAAGAGGTCGCAGCGGGGTCGCGGCACTGCAGTTGGGTATTCGCTCGACGTTCTGCTAAGGAGGTCACGCAGAGATACAAGAGATACATACACACATGGATTTCTAGCTTTTCTAGGAAATGTCTAGGAGATTCCATTGATTACCTTTACCGCAATCTGACTAAATGACTACTGAAGCCCTTTACCGTAACCTTAACCTGACCCTAATCGTTGGCAGTGGTGGAAAAAGTACTCAAATGTTTTACTTACAGTTAATAAAAGTATCAATCACTCCCTTACAAGTAAAAGTCCTACATTCAAAATGTACTTGGATAAAAGTACCAAAAGTAGAAAGTACGCTTTATGCATAATGGCTTATTTCAAGTTTTAAAATGTATAAAGTCATAATGTAACAGTTAACTATAGGGTTGAAGTGGGTAATGTATGTTTTGTAATAATAATCTAAATCTACAAAGTAACTAGTAACTAATGTTTTCAAATAAATGCAGTGGAGTAAAGGTACAATATAAGTATTGGAAATTGGAAATACTCAAGTAAAGTACAAATTCATCAATATTGTACTTAAGTACAGTACTTGAGTAAATGTACTTTCCACCACTGGTCGTTGGATACATTCAAGTTATTGTTTAGATTTAGTCATGACTAAATTACACCCGAGTACAAAAATAAATGTGAAAGAGCACAGACACAATCCCACACGTATAAGCGCATTTAAATGTCACGGCATGGTAATGAGTACAAATTTAAATGTCTGCCTGAGAATACAGTGTTTACATTAGCAGGCTATATTTATAAAGTCTGCGACGGGAGGGTAAAATAAAATGAAATTAATCATTTGTTTCTGTTTTATGGCTGTCAGTAATGTTACGCTCACTGGTTTCACAATACTGCAGGGCCTTGTAGTCTATATAATATCATGTAAATGTATTGCTGAGGCTGCCATACGCACGTATTTCCCTATCTCTCGTGGATATCAGCAAAACATTTGAAATTATTTAAATTGCCAACAATTTAAGTTGTCCAAAATATAGCAGTCTTACATCTGCAGTATACAGTAGGTGCATCATGCTACAGCAATTACACTATGCACATGCACACACACACACACACACACACACACACACACACACACACACACACACACACACACACACACACACACACACACATGCAGAGATACTAGATGCAGACACACTCATCCACATGATAAATGCCTCCACTTTTCCTTACAGAATTTCCGTAACCCATTCTGAACGGGAACCCCTTTTGGTGTTTTAACTAAGCATTATTTTATACTTTAGCTATTGAAAAATAGCAGATATACAAGCTCATAGCACGCCACCGAGTGGCGCGTTACGAGCTTGTAGGTCTGCTATTTTTGAAAAATCGTGAAAATGTGGCAAAAATCTTTGAATATATATTCTTTCAGAAGACTTTTTTTTTTTTTTTTTACGTCAGGCCTACTGTAAATGGGTTAATGCTCATTTTCTTCATTGCCCGAGGGCTGTAGTCTGACTGCCATGTCTGATTACCATTTCAGAGATGTCTCGCGCGGGCTCAGGGAGTCACGCCGCACCGTTTCTGGAGCCAAGGCTCTTTTTTGGTTGCAAAGAAAGTGAGCGATTCACAAGCCCTGATTGATTTGACTATTGTGGTGAGAACGTGTCCAGTGTTTGATGTAGCCTCGTTGATGGCAGGGCGTGTTTTCCTGAGCGTGTACGTGTCCAGCCGAGGGCCCAGACCTGTGCGAACTGGCTCAGAACCCTCGCTACAGGAAAGGACCGGACGTGTGTTTCGACAACGACGAAAATGTAAGACACAGACAGACAGTGGGGGGGAAAGTTAACTCAGAGTTTTTACTTTTATACGTAAACGTATCAATACCGCAATGTAGAAATGCAAGTAAAAACTCCGGAAATCATAGTGTATTTGAGTAAAAGTACAAAGGTATTGGCATCAAAATGTACTTGGTATTCATTGTGCAGAAGGTCCTGTTTCAAGTTTTCGAATGTTTAAACATCTTTTGAAAATAGATAGATCTACAAGCTCACAAAGTATTAAATAAAAGTTACAAAAAAGTGGAGTAAAAGTAACATTTTTTCCTCTGAGATGTAGTGGAGTAGAAGTCAAAGTACTGAAAATGTAAAATACTCCTGTCAAGTAAAAGTATATCAAAATTGTACTTAAGTACAGTATACTTGTAAATGCACTTTACACCACTGAACGTAAGACACAGAGGGTGTCTTGTGTGTGTGTGTGTGTGTGTGTGTGTGTGTGTGTGTGTGTGTGTGTGTGTGTGTGTGTGTGTGTGCGTGCGTGCGTGCGTGCGTGCGTGCGTGCGTGCGTGCGCGTGCGTGTTCATTCTGGAAATATTGCTGGAAAGTTCTCCCAGAGAATTAAGCCCCCTTAATGTTGGCCTCGTCAGCCTCTGGTCTTCATCAGACAGCCCTGGGCTTTTCTGCATGCAATTCTGTTCTGTTGCCTTCAACTTTCATTTATTCCTTAGTTTAACACTTCATTGCTGCCAGGCAGAAACCTCTTATCTCCATATTTTAACTTTTTATTAAAAAAAGTCCCAACGTAAAGTATTGCCCTACATACTACAGTGTCACACAAAAGTTGCAAAAAATAGCCGATCTGTATGCCAGATTCTTTTTTTGGATTTGATTTCAGAAAATATACTGCTTGGGACATATGAGGTTTCCACCTAAGCAACAAGTTGCTTGTCTTCTTATTGATGTACGTACATTTGGCATGCAACTCTCCCTGTTTTATGTTTCTCTTCACGTCATTATCTTTCTGCTCATTATTTTCCTTTTTTTTTCTCATTATGTTTTGTGTCTACGTTTCCCATTCGCTGCCACTCACGTCCATCACGGTAGGATGAGCCCTTGTGCCCAATCAGCAGCAGAGGCTCAGGTTTGAGCCCCACCCCTCTCCTGCTATTGCTGGTGCTGATGCTGAACTCGGGGTTAGTGCTCAAACACAACTGAGCCAGCCCTAAGCCAATCGGTCAGTGTTGTGGACGCCGCAACGGCACAGTGGATGACACAAACTCACTTCCCGAAAACAATTGGTTCTAAGTAAATTCTTTGCATTAAGCAGACTTAAATGGATGTGCCTACGCCCACGTCATGGACAGTCGGCCATTGTCCTGTGATCAGTGGTATGTGCTAAGATAGATACAGTCATTGTGTACAGCTACAGTAGGCTGGACTAACTGAGTCACATTTGTTTTTATATCCAGGTGATGAATGTGTTCTCTGGCGGGAACACACGTGTTCTCTGCTTTTTCTGTTCTTCTTTTTATGAACTTTATTTCAATCTGTTAGTAGCCTATAGCAGGGATACTCAAATAGATTTACCTGTGGGCCACATTACAAAAATGGCAAGGGGCCAGGGGCCAGTAGATAAAATTACGACATTAATGATACTTGATAACTTCTCTCTTTCAATTGCTTTATTTTCGCAAAAAAAGTACAATGTGCATGCACACAATATGTAAATAAATAAATGTGTTACATTTTCTTGCATAAACACAAAGAGCTGTTTCCATAACTGCACAAATTATTGCACATAACATGAGTAGCTGTTATAATAACATAACATGAGTAGCTCTTTGCCTGCCTGCCTGCCTGCCTGCCTGCCTGTCTGTCTGTCTGTCTGTCTGTCCATGAGTAGTTATTTGTCTGTCTGTCAATGAGTAGCTGTCTTACTGTCTGCCTGTCTATGAGTAGCTGTCTGTCTGCCTGCCTGTCCAATTGTCCATGAGTAGCTGTCTGTCTGCCTGTCTGAGTAGCTGTCTGCCTGCCTAATTGTCCATGAGTAGCTGTCTGTCTGCCTGTCTATGAGTAGCTGTCTGCCTGCCTGCCTAATTGTCCATGAGTAGCTGTCTGTCTGCCTGTCTATGAGTAGCTGTCTGCCTTCCTGCCTGTCCAATTGTCCATGAGTAGCTGTCTGTCTGTCTATGAGTAGCTGTCTGCCTGCCTGCCCAATTGTCTATGAGTAGCTGTCTGTCTGTCTATGAGTAGCTGTCTGCCTTCCTGCCTGTCCAATTGTCCATGAGTAGCTGTCTGTCTGTCTATGAGTAGCTGTCTGCCTTCCTGCCTGTCCAATTCTCCATGAGTAGCTGTCTGTCTGCCTGTCTATGAGTAGCTGTCTGACTGCCTGCCTGTCCAATTCTCCATGAGTAGCTGTCTGTCTGTCTGTCTGCCTGTCTATGAGTAGCTGTCTGCCTGCCTGCCAGCCAGCAAGTTGGTTAACAGAAAATAAATTGTTATGGCTGAGTAAAATAAAATACAATAAACACAATTTGCCTGAAAATAGATTACCCAGCTATGACCTTTTTCATGAAAAAAAAAATGAGTAGTGATATGGCTGACTGAGTAAAATAAAACAATCTACCTGAAAATAGATAGCTATAAGTGAAGAGCAATTTCCGCAATTACCATTTCCGCAATTTCCATTTCCGCAATTTCCATTTCCGCAATTTCCGCAATTTCCATTTCCACCATTTCCGCAATTACCATTTCCGCAATTTCCATTTCCGCATTTCCGCAATTTCCATTTCCACCATTTCCGCAATTTCCGCAATTACAATTTCCGCAATTTCCATTTCCGCAATTTCCGCAATTTCCATTTCCATTTCCAACTATTAATGGCAGCTGGGTTTCATCATTCAAATAAAATAGAATTCTGTCCGTTTAGCTATAAAATTATGTCAGGGAATAGGGATACACAGTATATGTCTTTCATTTGCATTGCATCTCCCCCCCCTTTTATTTTCGTTCGAGTAATAGTACAACTCTAATAGTATTACTTATAATAATGTAATTAAAGATAACTTCATTCAGATTTATTTATTTTTATTTCATTTTCCAGATTTTTTTTTCTTCTTTTTTTTAAGATTTTCATTGGTGGGCCAGTCATAATGGTCCCGCGGGCCTGATGTGGCCCGCGGGCCTGATGTTGACTATCACTGGCCTATAGTCTTAATCTGGACAATTTGAATACCAACAGTGTTGGCATAGTGTTACAATCATGACTCCGCTATAGCCCTGAAAAATATACATAATTTATTTATATCTATATTGGACTCACACCCTACTGTACACCATATGTTGGACACACCCTTGGGCATGGTTCATGGATAGGTCATGCTACCTGTAACTCAACTTCATATCTTCATATCTGAAATATGTGGATAAAAAAATATAAGGGGAAGGGTGTAAATATCTGTATGAAGGCATTTTCATAATTAGACTCACACAGCCAGACATACCAGTGATACCACACACATGCCACACACATATCCGCACACACACACACACACACACACACACACACACACACACACACACACACACACACACACACACATGCACGCACGCACGCACGCACATACTTGTAGCAATAATGTTTAGTTGAAGGAAGGGCTGGGAAACGGGCAGAGCAAGACTCTTTAGTTTTACTATTGTAATATAAATAGCTGGTATCCTATCCTAAACAACACAATTGTCACTTATTGAGCCAAGCAAGCCAGAAGACGACTTTCTTTTTGATGGACACAAAAAGAAAATAGGAGGTGTCACCATTGTCCATTGTATTGTCACCATACAATGGACAAACCAAGGATAGCACACATCACTCACACGTGGAATGGCGAATGGTTCAGCACCACTGCCAATGGACAGTGACAGGCCACGCGTACTGTATCCGAGCACTATATGCCTTGTTTACATGTGGATAAAATACCCAAGAGTGCCAAGGAGCATACATATATATATAGTCACTATGGCTGTCTCAGTATTTGGTGAGAAACTTGGCAAATACAAAGTACAATATTATACAAAGCCTATTCAAACATTTAGTCGAGATGGCAGTACAGTTAGGGAATAGTGACAAATGCAGCGCCGCATAACTTCATAAAATAAGGAACACAAACTATCCATCCATCTTCAAACAAGGGGATGGATCGCGGGGGCAACAGTTCCAGCAGAGACCTCCAGACTTCCCTCAGTACAGTAGCAACTTCCTCCTGGGGGATCCCGAGGCGTTCCCAGGCCAGTGTGGAGATGTAATCCTCCCATCTGGCCCATGGTCTACCCCGGGGGGTCTCCTTCCAGTGGGACGTGCAAAGAGGACCTCCCTAGAGAGACGCTTGGGAGGCATCCTTACTAGATGCTCGAAACACCTAAGCTCCTTTGCAAGCGAAGAAGCTGCAGGTCTACTCCGAGTCTCAGTCTCACGTGATTGAACGTCTCACCCTGAGAAAACTAATTTCGTCCGCTTGTATCCGCAACCTTATTCTTATTCTTATTTTAGTTGCCAAAGATAACAAAATCAATTAATTATAATCGATAAAATCGTGTAAAAATGTAACATTTATTGATGGTCAGATAACTCCATCATCATTGAAATAAAAAATTAAGAATATATAACAGCCCTTACTAAAGCCCTCTGCCCCCTTTGCCCCCACAGTAGCTAATACTGCTGGGAAGGGACAGCTAAGAAGAATGGAGAGTGAAAGTGTAGGACACCCTTTTCCTCGCGTCTCTTCATGGGAAGAGAGAATACTTCCCAATCCATACATATCCTCACTCGGGTAAACATAGGAAGCAGCACAGGGCTTTCCTGTCTTTTGACGGTGCACCCTGCAGATCCCAGCCCTTCTTGGAATTTGGGCGCGCACGGATTTCCTGAACGGTCTCATCAAACAGAATGAAGCTATGCATGTCCTCTGCCAACTGCGCTCCTTCACACATGCACACATACAAAGGAATGAGGCCCAGATTTGCTAATACTATTGCGCTACAATTAGGCAAAAGGCTATTTTTGCCCCAGTTGTTTGAACTTAGCATGCGGTGCACTTAGCCTATCTTATTCACTACGTTCTGTTAGCTGAAGGTAAGCTACTGAGGGGACCTCTAATGTCAACAAACAGAACTCGTAGTCATTGATTACAAGCCCAAATGTACAGTATATGACTAACTCAACCTGGCTGAAAGCAAATTAATAATGCTGCCTATTGAGTACCTCAAAGTTACGCGTCCTGGTTCATAAAGTTTCGCATTATATTTTACTTCCAAAAAAAAAACGAAATCCAGAGAACGGTGTGCCTCCAGTATGGATCTCGGACTTAATATGGCAGTCATCTATCAAGGTCCATTGGCAGTCATAGAACATTACCCAAATCTAACCCAATGTTTCGGCCTAATCAGATCCCCATTGTTGGCAGTGTGTTTTGGGTTTGCAAGATTATTTCCGGACACACACACACACACACACACACACACACACACACACACACACACACACACACACACACTCTTCTAGATGCCTCGACCACCCTATAGGAGCCATGTGATACTGACATCAGTACTTTGGTAGCCTCCTCTAAACACACAAGTCATGTTTAAAATGTTCTGATTTGTGCAACATTCGTTTGAAAGAGTTGCAGTAGCAGTATTAATAGTGGGGTGCAGTTTCTATTTCTGTGGTCCTGGATGGTAACGGAGCCCGCCAGAACCGTAGTAATCGTAGGATTAAATTAGTCGTGCAGCCCGCCAGAACCGTAGCCTCATCGCATCCACTTGTACTCTATGTGCTGCTTTCAATGGCCTGTATCTCCAAATTGGCGCAATGAATGTTGTTTCTGGTGAAAACAAGGTTTTTCAACGGCCGACAGCAGGCGCTGTGATACTCACGGTCGGGTTTTTTCACAACCGACCGAGAGAACAACAACCGGTCAAGACACCACACACAACATTGTGTCATTGTAACATCTGGTTACGGATATTTGGCTCTTCAAAATAAGGTTTGCTCGCGATAAAACCTTGGCAATGCGCGATAAATAGATTAATTAATCTATATCTCTGCTGTCGGCAGAAACCAGCTAACTCCAAAATGTTCATTTTCAGGAAATTAAAGACAGTGACAAAAGCCTACTATACTAATATATCAACCATTTTGACATGATCTTTACATCGTTGCTACTTTACTAACTACACTGTTTCACCCGACAGGAAGATGATTCTGACTGCGGTGGTGGGACGTCTTTGAGCCCCTCCCTTCTGCCAATGCTTGGACTCCAACTGCTGCTACTGTGGCTCATCACATCTTTACGCCACTCATGACCCCCCCCCCCCCCCCCCCACATACACACACACACACACACACACACGCACCAAGGTTATTATAGTTAACTGCAGGTAAGGAACAAAACTTGATGTGAAAACCAACTAAAACTAAAACCAATTATAAAGAAAATGTCCATAGTTTTCAGCTTTGTCAAATTAATTTTATGCATAAGCCTGGTGTAGGAAATCTAGCTTCTGATTTTTGTTGTGGTGTCAGTGTTATTATTCCCGCTGTGGTCAAACAAAAGTCGCAGAGTCCCTACAGGGATTACTTTGAACATGACTGTGTCACAGATAAGAGCAAGTGCCTTGTAGTGAAAGGTGACAAAATATAATTTCTCAACATGGGGAAAATCCCACGAATCTGCAGAAGTCCATTTGAAAAGCTAATGTAAGAGGCTGCATCTTGTGGGCTGTTGTTGTTGTTGATGATGATGTTGAAGTCTTTTATAGCTGTTTAGTGGATGGTTGTTGATCTGTTCCAACTGTGAATACGTTTTTAAATGGTATGGTGTATTGTTGAGTTTTCATTACACAATGCTTTTTCTGAAACTTTTTTTAATCTGGGCCCTGACAAGTACCCTACATTTAAAAACAAAAACTGACACTAAGACTAATACAAAATTTAACTAAAACAACATAACTAGAAAACCTCCTTTAAGATATAAATATATTATTTTAATGAGTTAATAACTTACTTACTGAACATTTTCAAGCTATAATAACCTTGACACACACACCTATCTACACCACCTCTCACGGTTACACTCTTATCCACCCATGTGCTCATGCTCCGTGGAAAGGGTGCAAAGCACATTTGCATCGAGACAGTTTGTTCTGACACACAATATCAAGTCCACTGATGCCATTGCCGATCTGTTAACTCACTGCCAGTGCGTAAGAGGAGCCTTTCTCCCACTCTCTCTCCGATGCCAAAGGGTGCTCATTCATTTCCACTCCCTGTCATTCTCCAACAAAGAATATACTGTGCTCCACTGCACTCTATTCCATGGTATACGACTACTTTATACTAACTTATGGTGCAAGAGCTAACCAAGCCCTTTAATTCTGTCTCATGTGTTGTTTCTCTATGTTTTATTTTACCTGCCGACGGAGGAGGGAAGTTTGACAAGCTGTCCCACTATGCCAACCAGGCGTTACTCAAAGACTGACTTCTTTCACTGACAGCGATGATTTGTGTAGTCGTTCTTATTGGTTGTTGGCTTAAACTATTTATTGCATATTAAACCCTTATATTGTAAGCATATAGCGGAGTGATTCCACTTTGGGATAAACTAAGAAAGTTTTGTTGGAGGATTTTGTTTTGTTTTATTATTATGATAATTTATTCCTTTTTTGTACTCCAAATAGCGTTGAGAGATTAGCTCGGTTGTTGTAGCATAGCAGCATGCGTTCCTTAATGATCTGAAGATGGCATCAGTGCCCCAACCCCAAAGCGCCATGCCGTACCAAGGAACTGTACAGTACATGTACGCATGAATACCAGGCAATCTGCAGTCTCACATCAGATGGATATCTAATGTCTGGGGCACGACTATTGAAAAGTTGTTAAAGATCTAACATATGAATTGACCAACCATGGAGCTCTTTAAACCAGCCACGGACATCTGTCACAGCCCAGCCGATCAGATGCTTACCTGACCTTTTCTCTGACAAAACTTGGACATGCAATCTTGTGATGCAGACCCTCTGTTCCTGGAATTGATTACGTGTGATGAGCATCAGGAAACATGGGGCTCTCTTTCTCTAATGAGAGTTTTATTTTCGAGCTCCAGCAGTGTGTACAATCCAAATCTCCTGCAACGTGACAATATGTAGCAGTGGTTCACAAATGTTTTCATGTCAAGGACCCCCAACTTATTGTGTACCCCACCCGAAAAGATGACAACACACAGCATTGTGGTGCGTTGTTAGCTTGTGGATGGTTAAAGTAGTTTAACTGAGTTTGATGCTATACTAACTCATTTTGCTGGGGACCACCTGAAACCCCTTCAAGGACCTAAGCTTTGAGAACAACTGATATAGAGGAGGAGCAGGGTAAGCTACTGTAACAAAGAAAAAAGAAAATTCCAGAGTTCCAGAGTGCCTGATTTCAGCTGCCCACTGTTTAGTATTCGAGGCCCAGCAGTGTTCTTTTTTTTCTTCTTTTTTTAAGTGAATGAATCTATAGCCTACAGAACTGATAGATGTGGCAGGTTTTGTTGACGTAACAAAGTTACACAACCCAACCCTGCTAGTTTTCTACATTAGGTAATGGGTATTAAACCTAATGTGTTCAACCTGTGTCCTTGCCATTCTAGAAATCTAATCAGGGACTAGTTTGGCTCGGGACACAGAGTTCATGCAATTTAAAGGCCTGGGATAATAGAAAACCATTAGTATCGGAAGACCAGGGTTGGGAAATACTGGTCTAATACTGTATACCTCACTGAGAGTGGATGTTGAGCAAAGCTGGTGCAGTAGAGATAATATATCAGGATATATCTTGTGTAGGGATAGATAAGTAAGATTCCAACATGTTTGTACTTGGTCCGACAGCTTTGGTTGTCACTGAATTAATGCATCACATTCCCAGTGCCTACGTAGCTCTATTAGTCACTCTGTATTGGAATGACTGCATCCCAGTCGTATTCCTACGGATGCTGCTATTGGTTGGTACGGTATAGCAGGTATGCTGCTATACCGTTATACCGATCACAACACTGGTATCGGTATTCGGTATCGGCTAACACAGATATGGAGGTATCGGGATCGGATCGGAAGCATCGGGACATCCCTAAGCAGCAGTACCCCTTAGTCAGTTAATTTCTTAATTATATTATGGTTACAGTTGTGAATCTATGTGGGACGATATGGGTACCTCACGATACGATATCTGTGGAAATATTGGGCCCTCGATAATGATCACAGAGATTTCATCAAAATTATAATCAATGTATGCCGAAAATGAAAAAAATAACAAGGGCAAAAATTTGGAATTATGTATTTAATTATTCCAAAATCTTACAAGAGTTTTTGTGTCACAAACTGGCTAATAAGTACTTGCCTCCTGCAACTTTGCAACTTGTCCACAACAATGGGTAGCCTACTACCACTAGTACTAATGAATCAATGTCACGATATTGGGAGGACGATACGATATATATATCGCGGCGATATACATCACGATATATCGCATTCGCAACATCGATATATCGTCCCACCCCTATATGTGAATTTTGTCCCAAATACAAATATGAATACTATATTCTGATTGTGAATCTGGCATTTCAGTTCATTCCATGATGGACAACTATAGTTCCCGAACCAGAGTTGAGCTTGTGTCTCCAAGACCTCAGGAGCCAAGATGACTTGTGAATGAGATGAGCGTATCAAAGCCACGACTGTTTTAGTTGTTGATTATTAATATTATTATTTTTAATCTACTCCTCCTCCTCCTCCCTTCTGCTCGTTTCCTCTTTGTGTTGCTCTATTAAGTGCTGTGAAGCAGGATGCCGAGAGCTCGGTGTCTGAATGCTGCAATGTAATGGGATGAGCTTGTTTCTATGTGTTCGAACGCTGCCTGCGCTGGTTGGTCAACGTCTCTAGACCTGCTCGAGAGGACACTGACCGTCACATTATTTGACATCCCGCGTGCATTGGATCTTTCCATGTTAGTCTTTCAAGTAGCTTTGCCATATAAGTCATGATAGTCACACCATTATACCAGTGGTTCCCAAACTTTTGTTGTTTGCCCGGGACACCAAAGTAGTGAAAATAGCAGATCTAGATCGGCTATTTTCGTAATTTGTTTTGTAATTTATGGAATTTTTTAGATTTTTTTCTTTGCTTTCTTCATGAAATGACTGGGAAAACGATCATTGAATTTTCGCTTTTTTGGGATTGTTTTGTTTTTATGTTTTTTAAATCATAATAACAAAATGTAGGAAACAAAAAATAATAGAAATACAATCCACTGTTTGGGAACCAGTGTCATATACCATACAGACAACTAAAGTGTCCTCTCGACCAATCCCTTTTCGGTGACTTGCTTAGAAAGTGTTCAGGTTATGCTTGTGTCTTATCAGAGTCGCGTGTTGACATGTGTTAAATCCCTGGGGTCCCACGTCGTGTCCCTGGGGTATCTCTGATTGTGCTTTAATACACAAATTACTCTTTTTTGTGGAACCTGACTAGCCTGAATCAATTTTGTATACATTTGTACACTATTACTATTTACTGTATAAGAGAGAGAGAGAGAGAGAGAGAGAGAGAGAGAGAGAGAGAGAGAGAGAGAGAGAGAGAGAAAGACAAAAGCAGAGATAATGTTTATAACAATGTGTTGATGATTGTGCAAATCTGATATATTCACAATTAAAGTGTTGTATTGTTATGAGCTGATGTGGGCTTTATTTTTTTGCATACACTATACGCTGTATGTATGTGCGTGTGTGCGATGGCTGTGCTAAAAATAATTTGATGGTCATTTAACAATAAATGGAATATTTTATTCCATTCTATCATTTCAGCTTCCACTGGGTCCAAGAGCAAGGCCAGGGTTCATGCCAAACATGTCATTATATCCTTCCTATATTCAAAGCAAAACAAGATCCCAGCTGAATGCAGGGCATCTGAGTTTACCTCACACTAATCCCCCGGATTCCTCTCTCTCTCTCTCTCTCTCTCTCTCTCTCTCTCTCTCTCTCTCTCTCTCTATGTGTGTGCGCCTTTATTTGTCAACCTGTATTTAATGATAAAGGGGTATCAATACCCAATACTTGATTCTGATTGGTTGGTTTCTGATTAGTCCACGTAGTAAATCTCACAATCTACATCATTTATATGATTCCCATCTGCGTTACATTGATCCCGCAGCTCTGTAGCTGAACTGGGGAAGGGGAGCACTTGATTGCCTCACAAACTCTGTCCGTGCGGGCATCTAAGCACCGGGCGGCCTTGTAAAGACATCAATGGCCTCCTATTCCCCCGTCACAGAGACTGGCCGCGACATACTAAATCCAACACGGGTTGTGCTTATAACCACGCCCCCGGGCAAGTTAAGTTTACTGAGGTTAAGGTTAGTGTTAGGGTTAGGGTTTAGGTTTAGGTATAGTTTTACTTGTCTATGAGGTGACAGTACTTCATTAGACACCCTGGAGTCGTTTTTATGTGCAATGATGTATTCCCTTTGTATTTAGGGTTTTTTCCTGAAGGCTGAAACCTTGACAGTCAAACGTGCCTGTGACAGTGTGACCCCACCCTGTCACTGTTTGCTGCTAATGTACATGCCTTTCAGTAAGCGCGCACTGTTAGGACATGCAAAAACTACTAAGAAGCAGCAAACTGAACACCCACACACACACACACACTCCTGTCACTTTAAGGAGCTGAACACAATTTGGGCCAACCCAACTCCCCTTCTAGGGAGGGGGAGGATTGCCTGTCACAGAAGGACATCAAAGGAGTAAAAGACTTTTGGAAAAACTAAAGACTTTCAAATAGAAGAGCTACAAGCTCAACGGAAATGTGAATGTGAATATATGAATGTATTTTGTGCCAAACCAAGCAGAGTTAACATGTTGTGGATCATGTTGACCCCTATTCAGTTGGTCCAGTCTAGTGGGAGGGGCCATGGGGAGTATAAAGCTCAGAGACTGAATATCCAAGTCAGTCTGTCTGCACACTCTGCTGGTGTTGGTCGGGGAACGAGCTGTCTCTGAGGAGGTGATGTTATTATGTTATTATTTAATACCATGGTTTATATACATCTATTATTGTGTTGTTTATTATAATATATATATAATGTTGTGTATATATATATATAGATTATAATTATTTAATGTACATTTAAGAAGGCTGGATTTATAAATACTTATGCTTATATCATATGATGATTTATTTGGAAATGATTGTTTTGATTGATTATAGATTATAGCTGTTATATATGATATGCAGTACTTTGTTTTGAATATACCTTTTTATTTCTATTTTGCAGAAGTTTGGTCTCCTTTGTCGTTGTAACTTGTGTGTCACTTGGGTTAAATGAATCTTGCGAAGACTCTGTCCATCTGCGTGCCTTGCCATCCTTTTGTTCATTGTACCCTGGCCTCAGAGAGGGGTGTGACAGTGCCAATGAAAAAAACAGTAATATAGTGCCATCACATTATCAGCCCCTCCCCTAACCCCTCCCCATTTATCATACAACTACAGTTGTGGGTGCGGCTTCAGTTCAGGTGGATCACCAGTTCACCACCCACCAGGCAAACCAGGCATACTTAATGAACTGGTGGGGATGCCCACATAAAAACGACATTTTAACAAATACTGTACACTTTTTTGAAAAACTTCTTCCTCCTTAAGACCTGATGATCATGTTTTAGGGTGGGGGAAATCATGGCACTCCATCTTTAAGATTAGGGTTAGGTTAGGTTAGCGTGTGCCGTGTGGAAGGAACACAATATTCCAACCAGTTCCATTCCCCTCCATCAGGCAACCCGGCTAATGTCATCGTGTTATTTTACTCAAGCTTGCGCGTCTTATTTAATTTTTTTTTCTTTTTCTTAGAGTTCACGACAACACTGCAAATGTAATGCATCTTTGCTATCCTCGTACCCAGTGGGAAAGAAAATGCCGAGGGTCAAACATCCAAACTTTAATATCCTATTGTCTTCAGTTGTATAATGCCATATCAAGCCATTCTATAATGTCGTATGAACCAACGTCATTAGAGCATGAACTTTGCAAACAAAGTGTAGGAGCCAAAATATACATTTAGTTTGTTGTTTATTCTATTTGTTTATTTTTTCCCACGCTTGGGTTTTCGATGTGCCACAGCCCTCACCTGATTGATGAGCTCCTGCTGTGTGTCTGCTAATCATTTGTACTTATGTCAGCTGTGTGTCTGGGCAGTGGCATTCAGTGAGAGAATGGGGGTGAGCTCTAGGCTCAATATTTTCTGTTGACCGTTTAATCGTTTATAAGTATACCTACGTTTTCATTTATCAACTTTTTCAGTACATTCTTTTTGGACCTTGTTTATTTGTCAATAAATCAACTTAACTACAATAAGAACTTTTCTGGATTTGATTGAAAGAAACGCGTCACACAGTTCCTGCCGACAGCTCAGCCTCATAGCAATACTACTATTTGAATTGATGGGAAGAAGTAGTCGCTACAACACAAAGGCACACACAAATAAACAAAAGCACTATACACCCATCCAGGCCCACCCAGCAGCATGCCAAATTGATGGGGCTTTAAAATAACCATGAACTAGTTATTTCCTCTTTGTGGAGGTCCTCCCGAAAATGTCTCCATCTTGCGCTGACACACGTGCATGCAAGTTTGTATAACAATACTTGCTGGGCAAGGCAATTGATTCTCACTGGTGGCATTTTTTCCCCAGGCCTAGAAAAAATACAACCTTATTAATCTTGATCCTTGCTTTATCCTCAATTTAACGCAAATTCCAATTTGAACACTAAAGTAAACCCTCAACCTATAGTAAGCCCTTTAGGGGGGTGCCCTAGGTTAAGAGGATATTTACCTCGCAAGAAGAGAACTCACTCAAGTACACAGATGCACACACACGCACACGCACACACACACACACACACACACACACACGCATGCACACTTGCACATGCACGCGCCTGCGCCCTCAAACACACATACTGTAGCCTAACTAACTTATCATAGAGAGTTAGGGCACGGGGGCACCCTGCATGCAGATAAAAGGCACGGCTATATGTGCAGTGACACAGCATGTCAGACTCTGTCCCAGTGTGTACCGACGCAGCTCTCATCACCGCGCTTGTGATCCTGTGATGCCTCTGTGAGGATTATTCACCCAGACAGGCCCTGCCATCTCCTGCCCCTTGAGCTCTATAGCGGAAAGCCAGATGTCATCGCCGCAGCCCGGTTTCCAGGGGGGGTAGCTGTATTTGTGTGCTCTTTACTCAATGGTATTTTTGTTTATTTGACGGTAATCTGGGGATCAATATGACCACAGCCCTGAGTGGAAGGTTTAGAGGGTTTTTTGTTGCTCTTGGAGATGGTTGAAGGCTGGGAGGTCTCCGTATGTGTGTTACATAGGCATCTTCTGGAGGGACGGCTGTAACGGGATACCCTTGTAAGTAGGGACGAGGTCGTAGCCTTTAACATGCCAGGCTTAAGAAGTTACAGGCCTTGGAAGAGGCACAGACACTTTCTACGGAACTTTTTTTTCTCCAATGTACTATGGCCTGAGGGAGAGACAGTGTTCAATGTGTCAAAGGCTTAATGGTGGATCAAAAGTGTCGGAACAGGATATTAATTGAAGCATACTGTATGTTCCATAATATCGCGTCTGATTGTTGTTTCTCGCATAAATTCATGCACTGTTTTGCTGTCAACCAAAGTAATTTACAGAACATCAAGTCTTTAAAACACAGCTGCCAAATTATAACTTTCAATCACCGCTTTGATATTTCTTTATTATTTATCATCCTTTTGGTACATAAACTGAATGTTGTTGAATGTTGACTGAAATTCTTTCATAGATCAAATGCATTCTTTTCCTAAACTTGCTGCCCCCCACATTGATGTTTTTGCTTTCTTGGTAACCCAAAGGTCTAGTGCTGGATGACTAACTGGTGAGCAAGTTAAATTCAAATAGTTGTGGCTTGTGTCCACTTATCTCTATGTTGGGGGACACACACAAATGACTGGTAACAACAAATTGAGCCACAATTGGGACAAATCAATCAAGTTGCCATGGAACAAAATGACCCTCCTGAGTCCTGATTACTGACATAAGAGACGTTTACATCAACTTTGCCTTCCCGACTTCAGGGTGTCTGGTTGGGACATGGGCTTCATCAATCAGCCACTTCTAGTTCACAGAAATTGTTTGGATAGTGTTGTTACATCCTGTTACGTAAGCTGCGTCCAGCGAACGCAATTTTTCGGAATGCAATTGCGTCTTAATGACGCATATACGTCCCCCAAAATAGCCACTGAAAACCAAAAATAACCCTTTTTGTGTCGCCGTCGGCACTAAACCGAGCGACCACCCTCTCAGCAGCCTCACGGTCAAAGCAGCTGCAGGGTGATCAACCCTAGCCTGTATAAACTTCCCTTACGATGGTACGCCCTAATTTGGTTGACCTTTGCTCCGGCGTTTTTTTTTAATTGGCGTCATTAGTTTTTCCATTAGTTAAAGGAGAAGAACCTTGTCAGAGGTCGCGCCCTCTCCCTGACCTTACAACAGAGCGGGACAAGGCTATCAGGTTCGTCGGGGGCCGTCGGGGTCTATGGTGCGCGTGACTCTAAAAATAAATACGAAGAGACACAAACTCCCGTAAACTGCATTAATAATATGCTGCAGCATCAACACAACAATAGCTGTTTCCTAAAGGTGTCAATGACCCCAGGCAGTATACGTGCCTCGGTACAGGCATATTTACATCAGCGAGATATAGACCTGGGTCAAACAGTAGATGTACTGTATTTGATTCATATACCATTTGATTTGACCTGCCTATAGAGCACTGTACTGTCTGCACATACTTATTAGTTTTGTGTATATCTCTGCTCACACGATGGAACCACACTGGGAACGTTGGCACAACTGACACTTTCATTATGCGATCGTGACTTACTTTTTTCACGTTGAGCGTTTTTATTTATTACATGCAGTAATGCTATTCCTTCTTTTGTGGTCTCTCTTTGTGTTTGTTCTGCTACACTGGCTGCTGTAACATCTGAATTGCCTTCAGGGACAAATAGAGTTTCATCTCATCTGATCTCCTATTCCCAGTGAGTGGTTTATTGCATTAAGGCAATCTAAATAATGTACAGGAAAGTAAGGCAAAGAGTCACAGACACTTTGCTGTGGTGCATTTCTTTCTCTTCCTTCATCTTTTTCTTCTTTTTTTTTACTGAAACGTCTTATGTGACAAATCCAACTAATATGGCACTTAAGCGGACTGAAACTTCTCAATTCTATCATCTGATATACCCTAGCCTACAAAACACACCCAACACTCACTTGGCATAGATGTTCAGGAAATACCACAGGCTTTTTCAAAGCCATAAACATGACCACACACTTATCTGCTCCCACCCCACATGGTAAGTTGTAAGTACCCCCCACCCCCCTCTCTCTCTCTCTCTCTCTCTCTCTCTCTCTCTCTCTCTCTGTATGTCTGTGTGTGTGTTCCTGTCATGATTGGCAGGCATAACACGGGAAAACTCTCTCCAGGTGAATGGTCTCGATGGGACACATTCCATTCCAGCTGCGAATGAGCTTGATTTGTGGATTTTCTCTCTGTTTGGAATGGGGCCTAACTCAATTTAACTGGTAACATGAGGTGTTAGGTTGGTTGGTTGTGTGTGTGTGTGTGTGTGTGTGTGTGCACGCACTCACGCGTGCGTGCGTGCGTGCGTGCGTGCGTGGATTGGGCCGTTAACACCATTCATCAAGGATATGGAACATGTCATGTTATACAAGGGTTTGTTTCAGGGTATGTCCCTGAAATTGCCCTAAAAAAATGTAAGGACAGTGAGTGCATGCTACGGCAGTGCCTTCGGAGGACATTGAAACAGCACCTTAAACGTGTGCCATTATTTGCCTCAATACTGTACTGATATGTCAAATAGTGGTTCGTTTCTTGAGACTTTATTTTCTTGCTTCCTTTATTTTTGACGATGGGTTCTCAGATTGAATAGTGCTATAACAGAACCATTTGAGGTGCCTAAACTAAGGTGAAGGTAAAGAGCCAACAGGTTATTTGTATGGCAGCGCAGCGGTACTGCGGTAGCACCACCCCAAAGAACTGCAGAAGAACCACTAAAGGAAAGAGAGGGAAATAATACAGCCACAGGACTTTGACATTGTTTCTGATGTGCTGCAGTGCAGTGTTCAAAGGTCTAGTGTCTCCTCTGTCTGGTAGCTCAGTCCAGGGCCGGTTGGGCACCATGTATGTGTTTGCGTGTTGTATGTATTAACAGAAATGTTGAAAAGTGTGCATGGTGGAAAAGATGCAGGAGGCAATTGAAAAGAGCAGAACTGGGGAAGGACTGGGGAAGCAGCCATTTATAAGGCGTCGACACCCGGGCCCAGGTGCGAGCTGATCATCATTAGTAGCTCTACTTACTATAGGGCAAACACAACATATACCAAAACCAGACAACCTAAGAGTAATATATATATATCATAATATAGGGAACCGGCACACACACACACACACACACACACACACAAATATACATGTGCATATGTACATACACACACAAATACATACTGTACACAAAAATCTCAGATCTCAGCATAGTTGTTGGTATATGATCCATCACAGTGCCACACGTTTTCTTCTGTTCCAGGCTTTATGGATAAAGTTTGAAATTGCGAAGGTATGGTTATCAAATAAATATTTAACTAATTATTTTGATGCTTGCGTTGTCGTTTCCCTCATTGAGTAGACCTCGAGCAGATCTGTCGTTGATACAGGCAACAACGTCTGTGTGTCGCTGCCCGTTTGAAAGGACCTTTATCCATATACGCTATAGATCTGCAACGTTTTGTGATGATTGTAAAAAGGGTTGATTATGTCCAATAGTGTGCTAACGGACTACATTTCTAAAATTACTGTTGACAGTACAGTGGCCATGCTGTTTATTCTATCTGGTCAGTTTGAACACTTGAGAGGGTTAGGGTCATTCTAACAAGAATGACCAACATCATTGAAGAGAGTCTTCGTCTTCCCCACACTCAAGCTGTTTTCCGTAAAGGTCGATCAACAACAGATCAAGTGCCCTGGCTGGTTCATAACATCGAAAGCGCTTTCCAGAGGAAAGAAAAGTTTGGATCAGTCTCACTGCGGCTTATGATACAGTTCGGCACAGAGGCCTCTACTGTACCTTAAGCTCCTGAAGACTTTGCCTGATGTGAAGTCCATCATGTTGCTTTGTACTAGAGACCTCAAACAGCCAACGCTGTAAGAGACGGAGACTGGCAAACCTCCAAGGCTTTGTTCTTGCCCCGACGCTTTTTACCATCTACTCCGCTGACATATGCCGA
Source organism: Protomyctophum bolini (assembly GCF_963924005.1). Lineage (NCBI taxonomy): Eukaryota > Metazoa > Chordata > Actinopteri > Myctophiformes > Myctophidae > Protomyctophum > Protomyctophum bolini. The sequence goes on from NC_137865.1 coordinate 31,714,902, forward strand.
CGACTCAGCCATTGGATTTGCCGACAAAGCTTTCAGTGTGGCTGAGAATACCTTTGAGAAAGATCTCTCACTACTGAGCAGGTACTTCCACAAAACGGAACCTAAATCTAAGCCTGCCCAAGACAGTATGCTCTCTAGTGGTCCATCTTGCCAATCGATGCCAATACCATGTTGTGTCGAATTCCTCCCCATAATGTCTGGCATTCCACCTCCAGAGCTCTGTCGAAACTCCCTGACCTGAGTGCAAATGAGCCAACAGGCCTGATTCCCCTAGCCTGCTGATATGGCAACCAGAGACTCAAACGCAGACACTTCTCCACCGAAGCTATAAGAGACTCCTTACCACGAGCCCTCCACACCCTAGCTGGATGGATCCTTCACTGCTGGAACGAGCAATGGTCCAATTCAACATCCACGTTAACAAGGCACCAGCAAGGTACTGGATGTGTGCAACCCACTTGTTGCAACCAACACAGCAGACACCAATATACAAATCCTTTAAAACGGTTCTTTGGTGTGCATATCTTCCCGTTCAACTCTACATGCAAACACTGACACATATAGCTACAACAACCCACATAAAGAGAGGCCGAGAGATAAACAGAGAGAGGGAAGGAGTGAGGATGCAATGAGTCACCTGGTGGTGGTTACAGGCACACTGCATTAATCAGTCTGCTGTATTGTGCCACCGGCGGCAACTGTGTTGCAAAGCCCCTCAAGTGAAAGACAGTTGTGCATGTTGTTATGTGTGCGGGCTTGGGGTTTAAACTTTACCAGCTGGCCCAATAGCCTCCAAATAACACATGTTTACATAGGTTCAGACATACAGTATGACTGTGTATGTGTGTACATCATGTATTATGCACACATGGATGTTCGCCTGGCCTGCATGTATGGCCAAAGTGCAGATTGTGGTTGGATGTTTGTATGTTCTCTGTCTGTGCATGCATCAAGTGACGCGTGCATGCGTGCGTGTGTGCGTGCGTGCATGCGTGCGGGCGTGTGTGCGTGCGTGCGTGTGTGCGTGCTTGTGTGTGTGTGGTGAATCACTCAGGTGGGTTGTGAGGACCCTGGGCTGCACGCTGCCCGGTCCTGGCTGCACCGTGTTACCCATCAACACGCTAATTACACGTATGAGCTCTGACACAGCCACACATGGGATGGAACATATCTGCTTCCCGGGAACACACATGCTCTCTCTCTCTCTCTCTCTCTCTCTCTCTCTCTCTCTCTCTCTCTCTCTCACCGGGCCTGCATGTCTCTTGTTCTGTGTGAGTCATGAGGGGGTAAATTAGCAGTGAGCACCAGACAAGACAAGCTGACTGTTAGCAGATGTGCCAGAAGTGAGGGAACACAGGTAGGCTCCTATTTTAAGACCACCCCCCTCCTCTCTCTGTAGACCAGTGAGGAAACACAGGTAGGCTCCTATTTTAAGACCACCCCCCTCCCCTCTCTGTAGACCAGTGAGGAAACACAGGTAGGCTCCTATTTTAAGACCACCCCCCCTCCTTTCTCTGTAGACCAGTGAGGAAACACAGGTAGGCTCCTATTTTAAGACCACCCCCCTCCCCTCTCTGTAGACCAGTGAGGAATCGCAGGTAGGCTCCTATTTTAAGACCACCCCCCTCCTCTCTCTGTAGACCAGTGAGGAAACACAGGTAGGCTCCTATTTTAAGACCACCCCCCTCCTCTCTCTGTAGACCAGTGAGGAAACACAGGTAGGCTCCTATTTTAAGACCACCCCCCTCCTCTCTCTGTAGACCAGTGAGGAAACACAGGTAGGCTCCTATTTTAAGACCACCCCCCTCCTCTCTCTGTAGACCAGTGAGGAAACACAGGTAGGCTCCTATTTTAAGTAACCCCCCTCCTCTCTCTGTAGACCAGTGAGGAAACACAGGGAGGCTCCTATTTTAAGACCACCCCCCTCCCCTCTCTGTAGACCAGCGTTTCTCAAACACTGGGTCGGGACTTTTTAATTGTTTATGTGTTGTTATGTACCTGGCCTAGGGGGTGCCAAGATACACAACAAAAAACAATGTATGTGTGCGTGTTGTAACAGAAATGTTGAAAAGTGTGCATGATGGAAAAGGTGCAGGAGGCAAATGAAAAGAACAGAACTGGGGAAGGACTGGGGAAGCAGGCATTTATAGGGCTTCAACACCCGGGCCCAGGTGCGAGCTGATCATCATTAGTAGCTCTGCTCCCCAATCCTATTGGATAAAAAAGAACAGAGGTTACTATAGGGTAAACACAACATATACCAAAATCAGACAACCTAAGAGTAATATCATAATAGGGAACAGTCACAGATTAGTGTGTTTTGTCTTTTTGTGCCCTTCCAGTGACAGCTAACACATTTGTATTTATCAATGTGTAATTTTGGGTGTGTGCCTATAGTTTGTTCTTTCTCTCCCGTGGAATGAAATTATATTAAATTAAATTAAATTAAAATATATTATTTAAAACATATAATAATAATAATAATAATAATTAATTGGAATTGAAAATATGAATTAAAAAAAGGTGAGACAATTTATCTTTTGGGCCTCGAATCGAGCTAAAGAGTTTGAGAAACATTGCTTTAGAGTAGACAGAGTCTGTTTTCCTTGGATAGTTTTTCTATCGTTGTGATACAGTAGATGCTTGGAATTACACAAATACAGGAACATTCAAACTTCTGAACGAAGAATTTGCAGGGTCCCGTTGTGTGTAAGATTAGTTGCTTTTGTCAGTGTGTAGCAACATGTTGAAATGCTATATACTCTACTGAATTTCACAAGAATTATGTTGAATATATATACAATGCTCAATGGAACCGGCATATCATTTAAGCTGTCAAAACCAGTTCTGCTTCACTCCAAGATCTTATTCCCAGGTCCCAAAGGGAACAGTAGGTACTATGCTATACTGTGACTTCAGCTTCAAGATATACTGTACATAAACATCTTTATCTGCAAGCATAACAGACAAATCAGTGTTTCCTGAGGAGTGTATAAATTATGCATGTAAACATAGCCTCCTGTGTGTGTGTGTGTGTGTGTGTGTGTGTGTGTGTGTGTGTGTGTGTGTGTGTGTGTGTGTGTGCGCATGCGTGCGTGCGTGCGACTGTGTGTGCGTGCGTGCATGTACAGTGTAACGGACCCCGGAATGGATATGGAGGAAAGGCTCTTACTTTGAAAGGCTATGTGGGCAAACAGGAAGCTTGCTCACTCACCAGAGTCATACTGTCAGATAAAGCCCAGCATGCATCAGTCAGGGAGTAAATGTTTGTTCTTCATGTGCTCCAAACCATGATCATGGAAAGCTAAGCCTAACCTCACCAACAGGATGAAATGGAACACCAAAAGGATAAAGTGAGTGCAGACAAATTAAATAACAAATGAAATGGAAATGGAACTGCCAGATTTTAATTATTGATTTATTGGTTTTAGTGACTTTCCTGGAGAATGGCATGGTCAAGTGACATCATGATATTGGGACACCTGGTAACAAGTTAGCACCTAGCTGGAGAGGGAACAAGGTGAATGTCATTTTATGGTTATTGGTTTGTGTCATATTGTTGTGGGATCTTGTTTTATTGGTTTGTTTATATGGTATTATGTTTTGATATGAAACTTTTATTGGTTAATTGTAAACTTATTTGTTTATATGAATGCCTCACATTATTGAAGATGTCTTCCTGTATTGATTATATGTTTGTGCCTTGCCTTTAGTTTTCACGATGATCTATTAAAGAAACTTCACATCATCAGTCGGCCTTCAACCTCTTTGTCCAGCCTGGTTCGCTACATACAGTAAGTGACTAAGTGAGTGACACACCTACTGTATACTGTACGTTCAAAGGCAGCCTCACAATGGAGTTCACCTGTGTGTTTTGTGTGGCGTACCTCTCGTTTACTTAGCCCTGGTCCAGTGCTTACAGCGAGTCTCCCACTGACGCCCTGACTTCCTTCCGTGCGAGGGTTTACAATTCCCAGCAAATAAACAAAACAACGTAACTACTCACCGAAACAAAGCCTGCTAGACCTTGGTAAAAGTCTATTCTCGAAGAGTCATTTTTTCTACTACGGCATTTCCGGGTTTTGCCTGTCGATCTGGTTGGATTAATTTTGCACGGGAGTGAGATAATTGTTAGAGGGCTGTGGAAGGCACTTCCACAGGGCGTCAGTGAGAGACTGGCTGTAAGCACTGGACCAGGGCTATCGTTTACTACACTAAAGGATGTGTCTTTTAAACAGTTATGGCTATTGTGAATATACAAACTCGCCAGGCCATTCTATTCATGAATAGTCCTTATGTTCTCCTTATAACTTTCACATCAACACCCATAAACACAGGAGAACACGGACAGAAAGACTGAAGTCTCTGTTAGATTGAATGGGTAAAGGTCAGAGTTAAATGTGAATCATACCCTCTCAGACTGAGAATTCTCATTAACATTCATGTCTGGGGAAATTAAATGAAAATGTATCTTCAAAAAAATCTCACGAAAGTATAGAGCCTGAAGCTTTTCCATCAGCAGTAAATTTCAAACTGACTTGTTTTAATTTATTCGGTCGTTGAAGATGCACATACAAAACAGATTTGATCATACAGAGATGCATGATGACTCAACAAAAATGATTAAAAAATGAATAAATAAATAGTAATACTGGAGAAAGATCAAACTGGACTAATTCGGTGTTAGTAATAAAATATTTACAGAATCCTATATTATAATTGGCTAATGGGAGGGTGGGTGCATGGACGCTTATATGGTTAAGGCTGAGTCAGAGTGGAGTTCTGATATAAGGTGTTCCCAATGCAGCAACACTCAAATATGGAGTGTGTTGTCTAACCTCAATGTGTCGTCATGGCATCAAAGAGATGAGATGAGACTAGAGAGAGTCCAGGACTAGAGGGAGTCCAGGACTAGAGGGAGTGCGATGCCCTCGTAGTTCAGATATCCAACTGCCGATCCAACCAATATGCCCATAATGAATGGGCATTCCAGTATGGGAATATAGCTATCAGGGCCCTCCATATAATTAATGGGCATTCCAATAATATTATGGGAATATAGAGTACTGTACTCATAACATCAGGGCCCTCCATATGATATAATGATGAATGGGCATCCCAGCCGGGGTTGATCAAATCCCGACATACGTCCCATGCAGTAGCTACCCTCGATCAGTCCATCAGGGAATAAGCAAGGCCACACAATCCGTTGCTCCAGAACTACTCTGCCGGGACTGGGAGAACCAGATTCTGGCACGTAGAAGGACTAGGCTCTGTGGGTTGACTCCTGTCCGGGCCCCTCCCACGTCTCACCAGGTCCACTCCTGCTCTCACCAGGCCCAGGACCTGTGCGTTGCACCAGACTCCCAGCACCAGGCAGTTCATTCAGTAGTGGTGGATTATAATGGCCCTCCTAAAGGCCTCACCGAGGTTTGTTGGGCTTCCTCCTCACGGAGGACACAAGCTGGGGCGCTAACCCATATTGCTCACCCGGTTTCCGTCTACATTCGGGCTGGCCCGTCTCTCCGGTGGTCACCGGTGTTTCCATGCTATCTCTGTAGAACATTGAGGCTTCTAGGTGCATGTTCACAAAAAGATACCGGTGGAATTAGCTATAATTGCATTGTGTTGTGTCTCTCTGCTTATTTTAGTGCCTGCAGCTGACTATAGTATCACGTTCCAATAATGTGATAGAAATTCTTGAGAAAGACAGGAGGCACACTCCCAAAAGTTGTTATTGACGGTATTTGGAACCAGTTAAAAGAGTTACCTTGAACTTGCCACTAGAGTCAGTAAGCCGTTGCCAGATCTGTTTTCATGGTTTACACAAGACTTTCTGGCAGGGAGGCTGTGTTTAAATACTCTTTGTGGTGGCCGAACAGTTCTGCTCTGCTTATAATTTATTTGTGTTAACCGTAACTGTCGACAGTTCTTAATTACGAGCGGCGGTTCCACTCGCGCCCGACTGACAACAGGAAGTGTGTGTTTATTTAAAGGAGGATTGCCTGACACAGTATCTCTGTTTACTGCATCCAGCTCCACTATAGCCACGACGCACGTGGGCCGGGCATACATGCTGACACACGCACACACACACACACACACACACACACACACACACACACACACACACACACACACACACACGCAGGAATGTTTGTGTTTCCTCATTAGCTAAATACCTGATGCATGCTTTCTCCCCCCCAGAATTCCCCTGTTCTGACTTCCTTATCTCTCTCTCTCTCTCTCTCTCTCTGGCACTTCATCCTTTCATTCACTCCATTTATATCTCTCTCTGCTTTCCTTTTCCTGTCTCTTTCCCGCTACATCTTTTGTGCATTCCGTCATATATCTGAAATCTGGTGCTGCAGGCTGTACAGAGGAAGGAGTATCTTTGGTGTGTGTGTGTGTGTGTGTGTGTGTGTGTGTGTGTGTGTGTGTGTGTGTGTGTGTGTAAAAACAACATGTTTAGGCCTATTTCAGCATCAAAGAAATTAAATTGATTTTTTTTAAGAGTGAAGAGAGTCTACTGTCAACTGTCCAGCAGTCCAAATATTATTACATTACATTTCAGACGTGAAGGTGATGTCGGCATGGTAAATGTAGGCCTATATGAAAACACAGGCCTGAGGCCTACCATAGCAGGCATCAGACCTACCATTGCGTGGCACATCTATGCACGGAATATCTATATTCACAGTGAAGGGGGTGTTGTTGAGAAGAACCCACTCCCTTCCCTATACGCATGATGTCCTTTGGGAAACCCAGCCAATACCTTTATAGTTGGACACCCACTTGCACACCCGTACACTTACACACATACTGAAGTATAGGCTACAATATTTAGCAAGTGCCCAACAGCATATACAGTAGGCATTATTGAGACAGTATACTGTGAATGGGTTGAATGTGAACTTGTGAAGCACATTAAATAAGTAATTCAGAGAGGTTTATTGTCAGCATCAGCCAGGGTGCAGGAGTCTTTCCCCGTTTCAACGCGCTAGACCTCTGGGAGATGGAATGCTGAGGTGGAGCGCAACACCTACCATCAGGTCCCAGTACTTACCGCACGACATCAAGCCGTGCTGCTCATGCACTGAGTCGGCAGTGCCCGGGATCGAACCCATAACCTTGCGGTCGAAAGACTGAGCTATACCCGGACAACACCAAGCACATTTAAGTGGTCAGAAAGAATAGAAAAAGTGCTATGTAGATGATAAATGTAGTCCATTTACTTCAATGCGCCGTATATCCTCTCCTGGGTCCACTGTGCTTGCTTGCTATGCATCTGTGTGTCTCTCCTCTCCTGACGTGATCTTAGTCACCGCTCCTCTCTGCCTCTCCGTCTACATTGCTTCCTCAAACTCTCTCATTGAACTTCCTCCCTGCAGATGAAGATACAAGGCCCCTGACAGTAACGGGGCCCAGGTGTTTGGAGCCTCCAGTCGCGCAGGAGCCGATCATATATGAGTGAGAGCAGCGGGGCTACCGGCTCTCTCTAATCTCAACCGAATATCTCAGACAACGTCCTGGGCCCTGTGTGTTGTGTGTGTGTGCTGCATGGCCCAGGGAAAACCACCCACTGAATTCTTGCCTGGAAAGTCAGTAATAAGACTGTTTTTTGGGAGTCGCAACCTAAAACTGCGGTGCTTTTAAACCAAGTCATCTGCTATTCATTAGCTGTGAGTGTGTGCACAGTAAAACCCTCACTGTTCATTTAACTCTGAGAGACTATTGTGCGGTGGAAGGAGGAATATTTGTGTGTGTGTGTGTGTGTGTGTGTGTGTGTGTGTGTGTGTGTGTGTGTGTGTGTGTGTGTGTGCGCGCGCACACATGCAATAAGGCC
>NC_137865.1:31724016-31731516 GCF_963924005.1 Protomyctophum bolini
GAGAGAGAGAGAGAGAGAGAGAGAGAGAGATCTAGTCGAGTCGAGGTCCGCTTCTCAGAGGAGACGCATCTTTGCAGTGCGGTCGGTGGAAGGAACATCATTGTCAGACATCAGATCCACGGGACTTTAAAGCTTCCCTTGATCAGTTGTTGGGCCGGCACCACAATGTGGATATACAGGCTTGTTTTCGGACTCTTCGTCATCTCTTGTTCCGGTAAGTTTGGAGAAAACTATTTTATAGTTGCAACTATTTATTTGTCGGTTGGGTTGATCCCTCTCCGCTTTGAATGAATAGGCTACATAACATTGTAGGCTAGTCCCATATCCATGTGCATATATAGCCGTATTTCAAATTGGTTCATGCTTTCTTGACGACTGCATATATTATTATCGCGCATATTAACAATAACTATTTTCTATTTAGGCTACTGTATCACGGGTTTTCATCCCAACTCTTGCGCATGGTTATGCATGCCAGCACCTTTTGATTAGCACCGCATAGATGCATGCGTTAACGCATTAGAGAACACGTAGGCCTATTCGATGAACTAAAAGTGGGTAGCCTATGCCTATGTTGCTCCCCCAAATGTCTCCGAATTAAAAACCCCATTAATGATCCATTCTTCAAGTGCGTCTGGTATTTGCGCCTCGTTGCTCTCTCGACGCACTCACTCATTGCCGAGCCGGTGAACTCATTGAGCAGGATCATCAGGTATAACTTGTCTTAATGCATCTAAAATAACAAATATTTCTGCATTGAAACTGTAAACTAAAACCTTTCCTTTCAAATCCTCCGCAATACTTTCAGACATCCCTGCGAAGTGCGAACGACTAAGCTATAGGCCTACACACAAAGCGTTGTTATAACTTTCAGATCCCATTTAATTGCTCAAGTTTATCCTTGCGGATTTTTTTTTGTTTGGCATCTACAGTCTACATGAGCTGCTTATAGCGTCTCTGTTGAATTAAGTAGGAGGAGGAGGAGGAGGAGAGGGATAAAGCGTGCCCTCTGAAGGTCTGCACTCTGCAGAGATGCAGAGAGAACCTGCCAAAGACAGCATTAGAGACACTGAGACACCACTCTTACGTGTCGTGTGTGTGCGTGTGTGCGCGCGCGTCTAGTATAACTATAGAACTTATAGTTGGTAGAGGTGCTAAGGTGACAGTGATGAATGACTGTGCATCCCATTAGATTCTGTAATAAGCAGACAGACTAATTCACACATTGTTATGCTTGTCAGAGAGAGCTGCAGGCCATTGAAGAACAAGAACAGTCAATCATGCTTCATTGCTTATATAGGTTCATTCATTGTCCATGTCTAACTTGTGTCTATTGTGTGTGTGTGCGTGTGCGTGTGCGTGTGCGTGTGCGTGTGTGTGTGTGTGTGTGCGTGCGTGCGTGCGTGCATGATGTGCATCATGTAAGATGTATTTTTCTAGCCCACTGCCGAGCTTGCTATAAACTTCTCTTTCTAACTGGCCTATCAGAGAGCAGGAGGAATGCACTGCAGGACTACCAGAGGGTCGACGGCGTACGACTGGTCGCCCTGTCCCCCATGACCCCCTCCCACCTGTCCCCTGGCCCCTCCCACCACCTGACCAAAAGCAGGAAGCTGAGCATGGCCAAGTGCGCCAAAGCCTGCAGCCGCAACAAGAGGCTCCCTTTTGTCTGCAGGTACGTCATGTGGAGTGGTCCTATATGCATACTGTGTACTGTGTACTGGTCCTATATGCATACTGTGTACTGTGTACTGGTCCTATATGCATACTGTGTACTGTGTACTGGTCCTATATGCATACTGTGTACTGTTGTACTGGTCCTATATGCATACTGTGTACTGTGTACTGGTCCTATATGCATACTGTGTACTGTGTACTGGTCCTATATGCATACTGTGTACTGTGTACTGGTCCTATATGCATACTGTGTACTGGTCCTATATGCATACTGTGTACTGTGTACTGGTCCTATATGCATACTGTGTACTGTGTACTGGTCCTATATGCATACTGTGTACTGTGTACTGGTCCTATATGCATACTGTGTACTGTGTACTGGTCCTATATGCATACTGTGTACTGTGTACTGGTCCTATATGCATACTGTGTACTGGTCCTATATGCATACTTTGTACTGTGTACTGGTCCTATATGCATACTGTGTACTGTGTACTGGTCCTATATGCATGCTGTGTACTGTGTACTGGTCCTATATGCATACTGTGTACTGTGTACTGGTCCTATATGCATACTGTGTACTGTGTACTGGTCCTATATGCATACTGTGCATCAGGTACGTCATGTGGAGTGCTCCTATATGCATACTGTGTAAAAAAATAAATAATCAGAAAACCCACCATTCCGGAACCAGTGTGTGGGTAACAGTGTATCTCTCTCTCTCTCTCTCCAGAGCGTTCCTGTACGATCATAAAAGCAGAAAGTGCCACTGGATGTCCTTTGACAGGAGCTCACCTGGAACCCAGAGTCAGCAGGACTTCAACTACCAGCTGTATCAAAAGAAAGGTGCCCTATAGCGGTCTCCTCTACACTTAATTCTCCTACACTATCTTATAGCTGCAATTATAGTCTTGATTATTTTCTACTGTTCAATTATTTCATTCCAAACGCCACAATTTCACAATATTTACATACTGTATGCATCTACAGTTCCAGAATACTGTACAGTGCACTGCACTGTAGAGAGGAGAGAGAGAGAGATAAACACATGCACACACAATGAGAAAGAAGGGTTGTCCACACACTGTATATCAGCTCCAAGGAAACATTTATTACTCAATAAAAGTTTCCTGGGAGCTGATATACAGTGTGCGGACAACCCTTTCTCATTGTACGTATTCTTTTGTGCAGCACCTGTAGTGTTCTGAGATGTGCGTGCTTCCTTTTTGATCCAAACACACGCACGGACGCACGCACGCACACTGTGCACACGCGCACACAAGATATAATTCAATCTTTATTTCAGACTCAGGGTCCATAACACATACAAAATAACGATGATAATGATAAATGAAAACCATAAAGAATATGCTCACAGTCTGTCTCCAAGTCATAGAAGAGAAACGATTAGAACTCTTCACAGGGTTTGTTAAAATCATAATGACAGAGTTGTCCGACTCATGTAATGTAATGTTTACAGCACAGCCATAGATTACGGTCAATTTTGTGTCATTATCTACAGTAGTGTTTGTGTAAACTATGGAAATCCAGCCCTCGGCCCTAGATCTGTTGACAGGCTGTTCACAATGCAGAACATGCACGCTGTGCCGTGTGGCTGACTTCTTTCATTTCTTCACTTTGTTCCAAATATTTTGCTGAAGATTAGGAAAACAGACGTTGGATTCTGGCAAAGACAAAGTCCTTGTTAAGCTAAGATTCATACTGTATAAGTGAACATCTCCAACTCTCTGCTTTCTAAATCAGCTCAAACACAACAGTTGGCTGATCTCCCGTTCTCGAAATCTCACTTCTCTCTCTCTCTCTCTCTCTCTCTCTCTCTCTCTCTCTCTCTCTCTCTCTCTCTCTCTCTCTCTCTCTCCCTCTCTCTCTCTCAGATAAATTCAGTGACAGATAGTAATTATAAATGGAAGTAACAATACACAATGCATATTCAACAACAAACAAAAGTTGTCAAGTGAGTAAATGAAACATGCATTACCAAATACACATAAATCAAATACAATTACCGGTAGTGCATTTTATATTTCTCTCTCTCAATTCAATTAGCCCTTCACTAAGTCCTTCCCCAACCCATCCTTCCCCAATAGGCACGTTAGCAGCGAAGAAAGCTTGACCTGCATAGCAACCATTGCTAAACTATTTGGATTGGCATTGGACAATCGCTTTTTGGGGTGGGATTTAGTGAAGGGCTAATTCAAAAGAGCTTTATTGGCATGAGAAAACATACATTGCCAAAGCAAAAGTGGAACAAAACAATCAAGATAAAACAATGTATATGTACAAATAAATATTGACTATAAGTAGGAATAAAATCACGTGTGTTACATTAACACATTGAGTAATACTATCTTGTGAAACAATACAAAAATATTGTGCATTTTGTCAGAGATAGTTTTACATAGGAAACGTTAGCTTTATACTTTTGAAAGTTGACAGCAGTATTTAAATGTTTTTGCATTCACTTAGTATAAAAACATTTGTGAAAGTATAGCAGAAATGTATTAAAATGTAATTGAATCAAAGTTAGTTATTTCTATGTACCGAGGACATGTGCTGTAAACAGTGTAGGGAATAAACAGTGTACACACAATGATTTGTATTCCTTCAGGTGGTTGTATTCCATTTGACATTCTTCTCCTGTCACAGCAGCTCACAAATCTTACTGCTGTGTTTACTGTTTGCACATTGTTGCACTCTCTCCCTCTCCCTCTCCCTCTCCCTCTCCCTCTCTCTCTCTCTCTCTCTCTCCCCCTACAGACTATGTGAGGGAGTGTATCGTAGGTACAGGTCAGAGCTACAGGGGCCGGAGAACAGCAACAGTGAGTGCGATCCTCTGCCAAGCCTGGGCCTCGACTATTCCTCATGAACACAAGTAAGACCCTTATGTCATTTTTACTGCCATCCCGTGCGGAGCACAACCTATACTCGAGGGCCCTATTGCGCGCGCCCCTTATTACCCCTCATGCCTAAACCTTAACTTTTAGGCATGTTTTGCTATGTTGAAAAACATAAAAAAATTGTTCAAATGGAAGATCTACACACTTGCAATGTGTCGATGTAGCTGGGCTATTTTCACTATTTAGAAAATATAGTAGTGTATAAAAGGCCCCCCAAAAAGTTTCGGCATAAGGGGTAAGGCCTTAAATGAAAATATATTTAGAATGTTGCATATATTGTACATCTCTCCTAATATAAGAAGAGGTATCCAAAACGTGCATGTGGACACAATTGTTTCCCTTATTATTCCCTTATATTTTAAAACGTGTGGAATTACTGTATGGGATGTATGAGACCTTTCCAAGTCCCTGGGAACGATGTGAAAGCTGTTTGTGAGTTTGTGAGTTTGACTCATTGTCCTGCAGGACAATGAGTCAAACTCACAAACTCACAAACATCCTCAGCTGCAGAATACTTTTAACACTGTTAGCGCAGCCATGTTCATTGATGGTTACTGTAAGCACAGGTCAATGTGTTAGCAGTGCAATTAGCAAGTAGCTAGAGGTCAGCGCATGTGCACGCACATGTGTGCACGCTTGCGCGCGCGTGTGTGTGTGTGTGTGTGTGTGTGTGCGCACACGCATGTGTGAGTGATATATTAGGGCCTGATTAGACTCCCGGGAGCAGTCATTCATCAGAAACGATATGCTCTGACCTCATTGTAACGCTTAACAGAGTCACAGATCATTTCCTGCTGCGGCCTTACTGTTTATCTAGGTGTAGGAAATGTTTGCGTGCATGTGTGTGTGTGTGTGTGTGTGTGTGTGTGTGTGTGTGTGTGTGTGTGTGTGTGTGTGTGTGTGTGTGTGTGTGTGTGTGTGTGTGTGTGTGTGTGTGTGTGTGTGTGTGTGTGTGTGTGTGTGTGTGTGTGTGTGTGTGCGTTTGTGTGTGTGTGTGTAGGATTAGAATCATGTCTAATGCACAATTTAGCTTAAGCACTGGACATGTTCCCCGATCAAATTCCCTGATAACTTGCCAAAACGCATCCATATACTTAATACCTTTAGAGTCTATTTAGAGAAGGAGAAAGAGGTCACAGAAACTAAAAGGATTTAAGATGAATCTGAAGGTAAAGCAGCAATGTATTAGTAGGATAAAGGATCCTGTCTGGTCCATTTTAGCGGGTTGAGTGAGTCCCTTTGCTGTGTGTCTTTTCCCCCATCTCTCTCCCCGTTTCCTGTCAAGCTACTGTATATCTATCAAAAAAGCCCCAAAAATATCTTTGAGATCATGGATTGTGCCTGGCCGCACAATAGCTTCTTGAGCCACTGTGGTAATACAGAGACTGTCAACTGTTTTGTCCTGGGACCTGAAACACGTGTCAGGAACCTGTACATGAACCACCTAAACACTCTAAACTGGCCGTATGTTGGCTCTGTATAGTTGGAACTCGTTTTCTTTTCCGGTCTACACCAATTATTTTCGACACAAATAGCCGCAACACACCGCAACGAGAGCACGAGACGCACTGGGATCGGTTATTTTCGGCGAATGTTCCCGCCGGAATGTGGATGCTGGGGTTCAAGTAGTTAATGGGTACAATGTTCAGCTGTTCAAAGTTGTTCTTTGTGCGTGACCCTGGAAAGATAATCTGTCACCCACGTTTACTTCCTGACCCACAGGTTGATGTCCTGGAGGGAATGCAGCCCTTAAAGGCCCCCCGCAGTTATTCGGTGTTTTTCAGATATTTCATGTTTAGTCAGAAACACTCACGTCAAAGTAGATTAACCATTTATTGCAACAAATGGAATACAGTTAAACTTGCCGTTAAAGTCTCTGCTCTTGCAAAAACCTATAGGGGTACAATAGCAATACATAAGCAATACATTGACATATTTGACGAAATACAAATTAGAAAATACAAAAAAGTATTTCAAATACATGTATTTCAAATACTGCCCATCTCTGATTATGAAAGTGTGACGTAATGAAGCTTGGCGTAATGTAGCTTGGCTGATTGATAAAATCAGCTGACCGATGGTGCAAGTGTAGCGCAGTGGCTCACAACTTCAGCCTGATGGCCTAAAAGTCTAATATCTCGCCCAAGTATTAGGGATATCCCTTTGGATTAGTGGTTAAGATGTTGGCGTTCCCATGCGGGAAATCCGGGTTCGATTCCCGGGTGTTACGCAAGACTCCTGTGTCCACTGGCCAGGCATCAACTATGCTTATTTTTTCCAGTGCTCACCTGTAGTGCTATAAGTATACATTGATTCCAGAGGCAACATGTACCATTTTTGACACATACATACTGTAAATGTGAAGCTTGTCTTGAAACGACGTTTGGCTAAAAGTGACTTATGATAATCCTGATCCCATCGCACTGTGGCGTGATAATTGGTTGCAAAATAGACTTTACCATTTTGGATTTGATTTTAATAGTGAAGTTGGGGGAGATTTAATCTTCCACCTCCAAACTTTGCTCTAACTCAAACTTTGCATCTCATTATCAAAGCAGCGTGACTCGACTCCTTCCTCAGGTATTAGGATTTCATTGAAGTAGATGAAAAAGCCACACACACACACACACACACACACACACACACACACACACACACACACACACACACACACACACACACACACACACACACACCTCATCTTACACCTCGACAGAACTCATCTCCCCCACTATCTCTTCCTGTGCGCCCCTTTTTCACAGACTTTTTGAAGGCTTTGTAGTGCGTGGTCCCTCCGTCCCTGTGAATCAAAGAGAGCAGTGCCTGTTTGTACCTTCAGTGAACCTGCGTTATCGCAGTGCTATGAGCATGTCTTTGCAGGGCAGCTAATTAAAGCCAGGCTCTT
>NC_137865.1:31736516-31741516 GCF_963924005.1 Protomyctophum bolini
ACTCCCACGCTACAAAACGGTCCCAGCCCATACAGTCAGCCTTATTCTGTCTGAATATGAACGGTGCTTGCCTGATTAGTACGTGATATTGTACACCTGCATGGAACATCATCACACACAGATGTATTCAGAATCAGGTGATCACAGTGATCCATCACAGAACAGAAATATCTGCCTGACCGACTCATCTGACCGACTCATCGAGAGTTTGTCGGATACATCATCAGTCATGTACAACAAACACAACAATTCAAAACAAACATACAGTAGCTGGGCAGACATCAGTGTGGCCGAGCCCATATTCACCATACTGCAAGTTGGTAAATGGTGCATTTATATAGCGCCTTTATCCGAGGCGCTTTACATAGATTGTGCATTACATTCACCCATTCACACACACATTCATACACCGATGGCAGCAGAAACCATACAAGGCACCAACCAGCACATCAGGAGAAATTAGGGGTTCGGTGTCTTGCTCAAGGACACTTCGACACTAACTCTGGGGGAGCTCGGGTTCGAACTGGCAACCTTGCAGATACCATCCAGCCATTCTACCCCTGAGCAACCACCACCCCTATAATGCCCAATCCTAAATCTATCCCTAAAACCCAACTCTAAAAAGCATTTATTTAAAATTACCATTGTTCTTGTGAGGACCAGGAATCAGAATGATCGTCACAAAGTTGATTTGTAAAATTCTATTAAAATGAGTTTCTCAGAAGTTTAGCAAAGCACGCACACTCACACAGATGCACACGCACGCACGCACGCACGCACGCACGCACGCACGCACGCACGCACGCACTGGTTGTGTCTCCCCTAATAGGCAGAATGTTTATTTTCCTTCTGCACTATGAGCTTGGGTGTTTATTGTTCTACGCTGCTCCATACGTGCGGTGTACATTCTGCCGAGGGCTCAGTTACTGCTGTGCATAAACGTTCTGCTAGACGCGCTAGACACAACACCGGGGTCACGCACACGCGCTACAAGCAGATCACTTACACCGCTCTTCACACCCACGACTAGAGAGAATGTCGCAGTGTGTCATGTAAGCCATGTGTAAGACAAGTGGAGCGTGTGTGTGTGCATGTGACCGTGCATGAATGTCTCTACTCTCTACAGCGTATTTTCTTTGCTCCGCCCCTCTGCCGGGCCAACATGTCCACTGTGCTCATAGATCTGTGTGCACGCTTGTTCACCTTAAGGCATCCTGCATCCTTATAGACTCACTAAATTGAGAAAGGATGCAATCATGTCACCCTCCGGGGCTCCTGGGTTGCAATACTGTACTCAGTACTGTACTCTAATGTCGTTGAAGTAGGACTCATGAAATGTGACTCTTTTTTGATACTGAGACAGTCATGGCGGCAACACTAACTGTTCAGGAGACTGTTTTTATCCAAAATGAGTTGATTGCATGTCTGAAATAAATGTCAGAGCTGAAATTGGCATGTAAATATGAAATAAATGCTTAAACATGTAGCTACTGTATGTGTAATGTTAGAGTCCACAGAAGTGAACCTTTCAAGCCTGTTTTCTCAACACTGCAATAAATTACTCGATAAGCCATATATCCAAAACTGCTGGGTCAAACTGAACAAACAACATGTCAATGTAAAGCTATGATTCCCTGCTTTCATAACAAAATCAATGACTTATATCCTCGGTCAGAAACGGTCACAAATGTCCCTGGGACCCATCTAAAAGACCTCCCCTAGGTCCGGGACCCATTACATTGAAAACCTATTTACATCACTGTAAACTTAAGGGTAGCATTTTTCTAGCCAGGGCTGCCCTCGTCGACCCTATGATGTGGAAGAGTTATTGAGGTGAAACAGCTACTGCGGTTTCCAGGAACATGGACCGGGGAAAATGCCAGTGTTGTTGTTGGGCTCAGATCCCCCTTCTCTGCAGGGTCTGGTAGTGGCCCATGCCTGTTAGAGTCATCAGCAGCAGTCCTGGCACCAAATTTATTAGATGGCATTCCTCCATATATGTTGGAGCTATAGTGATTCACTCATCCCGTGCTCTGCTTCCCTTCTAAAACAGATCTCTACCACTCGCCAGTCTCTCCACCCGTCCCATTCCATGTCTTTCAGTCCCTCTCTCCCTGTATCCCAGTGTCTATCTATGTCTTTGTCAAATGCATCTCTGTCTCTTGTTGTCCCATCTGTGGCTTCCTCTATCTGCATGAACCCCCCTCCCCCCCCCTCTCTCTCTCTCTTGCTCGGTCTTTCAGCCTCTCTCTGTTCTGATACGGGCGCCTGCCTGCTGGTAACGGACCAAGTTTACGACCCAGTTGGTCTTAATCAAAACAAGGCGGAGAGAGACGCAGAGACAAAGTGTTTCTTTGTCGAGGCCCTGCCACTTTGTTTACCGCCATAACCAGCTCACGTCTATTTTTAGATGCAGCGTACAGGCCGGAGAAGAAAAAAAGAATGGCCTGGTTTAGGGGCCATAACATCTAGGAACTTCACACATTATCATGCACAGGCCATGCGTAACATTCATGAACTCGCGGTCAATGAACTCTCACATGTTGCTGCTTTGGAGAGTATAGCAGCTCGGACCCTGCAGAGTCTTACATGCAGAGATTATAGAAGTAGAGCAGATATGGTTTCCGGGCACTCAAAGTTAAAAAGATGAAAGCCTTTAATGTTGGTGTGTTGGTGTGATCTGCAGCCTACCAAGCTGTAGATTCTGAACATGTATTTCTTGTATTGAAGATGTATTTGTTTCCCTGGCACAAAAGGGGGAAATAAAAACGGCTATCGGTTAAATTGTAATTTTAATATTAGAATATAATATTAATATTAATTAATATAATATATATTTTATAAGAATTTCCATAGTTTTCAGGCATGACTGGAGTGGAATCCAGTTATAGAGCTCCTGAACCCCTAGAGGGAGCTGTCATATTAATTAGCCCTTTGGTCACCATACTGTACTAAAGACACTTTCATAATAAAACCTTTACTTCTCTCTGGCATGTGGTTCAGAGTGGTTTTGAAATAATCTGATCTTAAAATGAACTATAAACTGTAAGATGTCATTTTTGGCTAATGCCCCATGCATCATGCTCTCTCTTTCATCGACAGACACACCTGTCAAAAGCAATGTGATGGAGACGACCGAGTGCTTCCATGGCAGAGGAGAGGGCTACAGGGGAACTGTTGATGTAACACCCACTGGACTCACCTGCCAGCGCTGGGACTCCCAGTCTCCCCACAACCACACCTTCACGTCCAAGAGCTATCACTGCAAGTAAGTCGCACGCACGCACGGTAGGGTTAGTGATATTTTGTATCAAAACCCAAACGTTTTCTTGTATTGCTATAGAGTGTTTGTTCATATATCAGTTCAGTGTTTGTTCACTATATATCTATATATATTATATATATATATATATATATATATATATATATATATATATATATATATATATATATATAATTGCTGTTATGGCCGATAACCGATATCACCGATATGATCTCATTCTGTATTGAAAAATATATAATCATTTTGTCTGAAAAATACATGTAACAAGGTGTCTGCTGCACTGCACTATATTTAATATTTTGAGCTTGTAGATCTGTTCATGCTGTTACTTTGGGCTTGTTCCCTGTGTATTTTTGGTTTCTTCCTGAAATCGAAATAGCACCATTTTAGTGACATCATAACCCTAACCCCTTCCACATTATCATACAACAACAGCTGTGGGCGAGGCTTAAGTTCAGGTGGGCTATGGTGACAAGTGACAACCAGGCATACTTAATGAACTGGTGGGTGTGGCCACATACAAACGTCATTTTAACACTTTCTGTACACTTTTAAGAAAAGAAGAAATCTTCCTCCTAGTATAATCTGATGATCATGTTTTAGGGGGCAAAAAAAATCACGACACCCCATGTTTAACACAGCCTTAAACACAGCCGCTTACATTTCATTATCGCTGGAAAATGCTTTTCAAGGCCATATTTTATGGCTTTGAAAAGCATTTTCCAGCAATAATGAATATTCATGCAGGATTCCAGGATTTTCCTTCTATTTCTGTCAATGTGGAAACACAGACGCACGCACAGAGGCCACACAGTATAACTATGTCTGTGTGTTCCGCAGAGACCTGAAAGAGAACTATTGTCGGAACCCAGATGGAGAGGATTACCCATGGTGCTTCACCACTGACCCCAGAGTTCGCATGATGTTCTGCACCAACATCCCTCAGTGTGGCGTACAGAGCACGCAGGCTGACGATGGTGAGAGAAACGGCTGCGCTCATTTGAACAAAGTGTTCCTTTAAATCAGGGGTGCCCTGGTAGATTGTGATCTAGGAATAGATCAAACAGGCTGTGCAGGTAGAACACATGACATGCCCCTAAACGTATCATTTATATGAATCAAAAACAATATTTTTGGCATCTGCCAATTGAATTAAGGTTGAGTGTTTTGCACCATCACCTTTATTACAAAGTTTTATACAAAAAAAGCCCTACCAATTCTATTTATCCCCTATATTTTCCATTCAAAGTGCGTTTGTCTAATATGTAAATATTTTCAGCATGTAAACAAACACACACAATGTAATTTACAACTAAACGTTGCTCTCAACAATTATTTTGAAAACATTTGAAGCGAGAAATAGACGATGCAGTACCCGAAAATGTATTCCATTTGATCAACACTCACTTCCTTGTTTCCGAGGCTTTGAATAGTTTCATTACCGTAAGCAAGGAAATACTTCACTTTAGGGTCAATGTATTAATTTATGTATTAAGTCTCATGTAATAAGCGGGATAATGTAAGCTAGCTGGTCATTGTTAATATTTAAATCTATACATAACAACAACAACAAGATAGTATATTCATCTCATCTCCTCATTGTGATTCTATAGTGCTCATAATATTAGAGCGTGGGAGAGGTGGTGTAGTGTAGTCATTGTAAATCTCTGCTGCATATACTAGTCTCTGCTCTATACTGTAGTCTCTGCTCTATACT